>NW_022437835.1:0-23970 GCF_009761245.1 Sapajus apella | reverse complement strand
ACTCCTCTGCCCCTGCCCAACAATCCCCCTTCCAGAGGTGGCTGGAGCCAAAGGCATAGTTAGGGTGGCATTCCTTCCCTTTATCCGACCTTTCCCAAATCGACCACCAGTTAGGCTCCTTTTCATCAGATCCTCCAATACTTCTCCCAGTCCTATAACCTCACCTGGAGTGACTTAACTGTCATCCTTACTTCCATTCTTACCCCTAAAAAATGCTTAATATGCATTTTATCACCCAGTCAACCCCAACATTACAAAAAGGTACAAAAATTACAATCTGGCCCTCAAACCCCACTACAGGAATTATGCAACCTTACCTTCAAGGTGTTCAATAACAGGGAGAAGTCTGCCCGGCGGTAGCGTATCTTAGAACTACAGGTGCTGCCTCCTCCGTAAGACAAGCCCTGGCCATACCACTGGCTCACAGAGACTTCAGTGCACCCAGACTGCAGCATCCAGCTGCCCCTCCCAGACCTTGCTTCACGTGTCAGAAACCTGGCCACTGGGCCAAGGAATACCCACGGCCCGGGACTTCTCCTGAGCCCTGCCGCGTCTGTGTGGGGCCCCCAAAGAAAGTCAACTGTCCAACTCAGGTTGCTGCTCCCAGAGTTCCTGAAGATCCAACCCTCAGCTTGGCGGCTAAAGACTGACGCTGCCCGAGCATCTCGGAAGCCCCCTGGGCCATCATGGATGCCAAACTTTGGGTAACTCTTACGTGGAGGGCAAGTACTCCATCCCCTTCTTAATCAGCACGTAGGCACCCACCCCATGCTGCCTTCTTTTCAAGGACCTGTCTCCTTGGCCGCCATGCTGTGTGAGAATTGATGGCCAGGCCTCCAGGCCTCTCAAAACTCCCCACGTCTGGTGTCAATCAGGCCAGCACTGCATTCCACGTTCTTTCCTAATCATCCCCACCTGTCCAGTTCCCCTGTTAGGCCAGGATATCCCAGCGAAATTGTCCGCCTCCTTGACTGTTCCTGGGCTACAGCCACACCTCATTGCCACCCTCCTCCCCAAACCCGTACCTCCCTTCATAGCTCCCCTTATGTTCCCCAACCTTAAGCCTAGGGTGTAAAACACCGCCTTCCCATCCATTGCTAAAAGTCACTCACCCCTCCTCATCCCCTTAGAACCTAACCACCCTTACCCTGCCCAGCCTCGTACCCCATCCCACACCAGCCTTTAAAAGTAAAGCCTGTTATCACCTTTCTATTGAAACATGGCCTTTTAATTCACTCTCCTGCTTCTTCGGCACCTGTACTCAAAGGGGCATTACGTATCCCCTTCCGAAGCCCAAATTTCTCCCCATCTGTTATAATCCTTCGCCAGCATACACGTGCTCCCCCTGCCAACTGCATCCAGTTAATTTCCCAAACCCCAACCCCCTCCACAAAACAACAGCTTCTCTCCTTCCTGGGTGTGGTTGCTACTTCACCTCAGGATACCAGGTTTTGCTATTCTAACTAAACCATTGTATAAACTCAATAAAGAAAACTTATCCAACCATATTAATCCTAAATCCTTTCCTCACTCCTCCTTTTGCTCCTTAAAAAACAGCTCTAAAAACTACTCCCTCCCTAGCCCTCCCCAACCCGTCTCAACACTTTCTCATTCTATACTGCTAAAGTCCAGGGCTGTGCGCGGTCAGGATTCTCACATAGGAGCCAGGCCCATGGCCTGCAGCCTTTTTATCCAAACAACTTATCCTCACAGCCCTGGGCAGGCCCTCATGACAATGCCCCTGATACTCTTAGAATCCCTCAAAATCACAGGCTCCACCCCACTTATCCACTAGCTCTCACCGCCTCCAAAGCTCTCTTTACACCACACACACTTACATTCAGCCCCTCACCTTCTCCAGCTTTAAGCAGTCACCCCTACTGCTTAAACCACACTTCAAAACGTCTGTTTCTACTATTTCCCAAATTCACGGCACTCATTTACTTTTATGTGCCCTGCTTTTCTTTAAGTTGCTGGTTTACACTTTACCTCCAGGCAATTACAGCTGACATTTCACTCTTCATCTGGCTCCCATTCTCTGCTCAAACACAATCTTGTTAATGAAAGTGAGCGGTTGCTTCTAGATACCTCATGCTTCCTCACACAGCATGAAAACAAAAGCTCTCCCTCCACACAGTTACCACACCAAGCCCTGTAACGGCCACAGCCCTTGCTGGTTCCCTTGGCTTTCGGGTCCAAAGCTACAGAAAAATGTTGTTTTTATGTAAAGCAGCCTGGCCTCGTATATAATGCCATCAATAAATGAAGAGACAGAGCCCAAAAGCGCACGAATCAGGCAAATGGTTATTCTGGACCTGGCTGGATGGGCTGGATGCTGTCTAACTGGAGTCATGGCTGCTCCCAATCCTTACTCCTTTAACACCCATCTTTCTTCTACTGTTAGGACCCTGTATCTTCTGCTTAGTCTCCCAATTCATACAAAACCGCATCCAGGCGATCACAAATCAGCAGATGCTGCTCTGGACGACCCACAGTACCACGCAGTGCCTCTAAGTCGCCCAGCAGATTAAGCATTCGTAAGGCAGAACGTATTGTCCAGGCCCTCCTTATTTGTACATCTGTCCTGTTCCCATTTCCACCCTGTCTGCCCCACTCAAAAGAAAATATTTTTAGGTGCCCCCGCAGTCCACTGTCAGGCACGAAGTAACCTTAAGAAACTTCACCCTCAACCCCAGAAACCTGTGCTCAGCCCCCTCTTCTCTAATTCTTTCTCTCTATATATAAAAAGACAGGTATATCAGGTCTCCATATGCAAGGCTGAAGTCCTGCCTGCCTGGGCTGATCATCTCCCACCCCCCCCACCTGCGTTTGCCATTGTCCCTGAGCGCCCAGCGGAGCTTCCCGAGAAAAGCCCCTCAGCCAACCCTGCCATCTCAACTTTTCTTATGATAATATGAATGCCTCTCACCCATCCTGTCATCTTAACTGCTCTTCTGCCTCACCCCAGCTGCCACTGTAACTGAACTTGTGGTGATGTACACTCCTTGCCCCTACCCCACTACTGTAACTGATCTTACTCTGTGACTTCCCACTGACCAACCCAAACCTGTAAAACCAACTCCCATCCCACTGCCCTTTGCTAACGTCCTTTTCAGCCATAGCCTACCTGCATCCAGGTGAATAAACAGCCACGTTGCCCACACAAAGCCTGTCTGGGGGGGTTCTCTTCATTCAAAGTGCAAATTTTCAACACCCTGGAGGCGGAAGTGGCAGTGAGCCAAGATCCCTCCACTGCACTCCAGCCTGGGCAACAGAGCAAGATTCCACCTCAAAAATAAAAATAAAACACAAAGATTATGAGGCTAGCAGAGGCTGTGACCAAGCACATGACCCAAGCCTTGTCGGCAGTAGCTGAATTGGAACTAGGTTATCATGTTCATAGGGTGCCATGATGGCCTCCTGATTACAAGATCCAAAGTGAGACTGGCACTTCCATTAACATGTACATATGTTTGTCTGCAATCTATGTATGGGCATTTTCATGCATCAAATTTTGCCAGGAATCTCTCATATTATCTTTTATTATAGTCACAAAATTCTAGGCTCGTCAGTATAAATACTTGCCTTTTTATAGTTGAACGCTGGGGATGCAAGCAATTTTCCACACAGCCAGCACCTACATTTCCCAAATGTGGTTTTCACCGTGTATTGGGATTTACTCGGGGTGGCTGGCAAAATAGGATGGAAATATTAGGGAAAGTTAAAAATTTATAGTCTCAAACCTTTTGGGAGGCAGAAAGGTTTTTTTGGAATGGGCTAAAGACAGCCAGTTCATTACGTTAAAATTTTAAGTCACAGGGTAAAACATAGGGACAATGAAGCTTCCCCAGTGGCCTGTTTACCCACATCCCATTGTCTCTATAACTGTTCACTCATGTAAACCCTGTGCTAAACAGCCCTCTCAGCAGGAGGTCGAAGGGGAATTACACGTGAAGGGTGTTTTCTCTGGGCCCAAAACCAAAAACTTTTATCATTCAAAACCACTCTTTGAACCATGTTAATTATCCACAAGTGTGTTAACTTAAAGCCTCTGTTATTCAATCTATACCAAATAAATATAAGAAGGTACAGGGAGTCATGGCCACGTTTGCTAAAACCACCCTCTAAAAGCAGTTAACAAACATCCCCACCCCATTCAAAATCGCTGTACTGGTTGTGAGTGCATTCATTCATCTGTGCCTAAGTCGGGGTCTGTGAAACAAATCTCCACGGGTGGTGTGGCTGTTTTATTGTTTGAATTCGTGTTGCATGACGTTAACCTGCATCTCTCCCAGCTGCACTCCCACCTGAGAGGCAGCCGGGCTAACAATACCGCCGGGAGCAAGTCTCCTTGAAGGAGAAGAAAACACTGGCAGGATGTGACATTCTTAAGTGTGAGGACTTTTCCCAGGTCTAAAGTTTCTGAAGGTGGCAGTTTGTGTCTCAGTCTCCATGGGGTCCAGAATTTGCTGCACAGCAGGAGGTGACAAGGAGCTGCTGGATTCTTGGGTGACATTAACACTGGACGTGTGCTTGCTCTAAGCTTCAGAAGTCACACCCTCCCTGGGTTGGTTTTTGTTGTTGTATTTTTTTTTTTTTTTGAGACGGAGTCTTGCTCTGTCTCCCAGGCTGGAGTGCAGTGGTGTGATCTCAGCTCACTGCAACCTCCACCACCTGGGTTCAAATGATTTTCCTGCCTCAGCCCCCTGACTAGCTGGGATTACAGTGACTGGCCACCGCACCAGCTAATTTTTGTATTTTTAGTAGAGATGGGGTTTCACCATGTTGGCCAGGCTGGTCTTGAACTCCTGACCTCGTGACCCACTGCATCGACCTCCCAAAGTGCTGAGATTACAGGTGTGAGCCACCATGCCCAATCTTTTTTTCTTCTTTAGAGATGGAGTCTTGCTCTGTCACCGAGGCTGGAGTTCAGTGGCACAATCTCAGCTCAATGCTGCAACCTCTGCCTCCTGGGTTCAAGAGAGTCTCCTGCCTCAGCCTCCTGAGTAGCTGGGACTACGTGTGCCACTATACCTGGCTAATTTTTGTCTTTTTAGTAGAGACAGGGTTTCACCATGTTGGCCGGACTGGTCTCAAACTCCTGACCTCAGGAAAACCACCTGCCTCAGCCTCCCAAAGTGCTGGGATTACAGGCATGAGCCACCACACCTGGACCTACCCTGCATCTCAATGTCCACAAATATTATAAATCACCTGCTTAACTGTCTAGGATTTTCAACTAATTGTCCAATGTCTAGATGAAGGTGCTTTCAAATATTTATAATAGGTCAGGATGTGGACTAGGATGTTTTATCAATTAATTGGTTGGTTCCAAAGATGTAAAACTTTGAATCTGAAATAGGGCTGGAGAATTCAGCAAGGTAATATCAATTCCACATGAGCCTTTGAAGATCAATTGTGCCATCTGCCTCACAGGAAGCATTGGCATGTGATTTTTCCTTACTAACATGGACTTTAATTTCATTTAGCTTCTGTTCTTTTGATTCATGATTTGAAAACCATTTTGTCTTTTGAAAAACCATACTAGCCAGGCACAGTGCCACATGCCTGTAATCCCAGCACTTTGGGAGGCTGAAGCAGGTGGATCACAAAGTCAGGAATTCTAGACCAGCCTGACCAACATGGCGAAACCCCGTCTCTGCTACAAATACAAAAATTAGCTGGACACGGTGATGGGTGCCTGTAATCCCAGCTACTCAGGAGGTTGAGGCAGGAGAATCGCTTGAACCCAGGAGGCAGAGGTTGCATGCAGTGAGCCAAGATTGTGCCACTGCAATCCAGCATGGGTGACAGAGCAAGACTCTGTCTCAAAAAAAATAAAAAGCAAAAAAAAGACAACCCATACCATTGGCCAGGTGCAGGGGTTCACGCTTGTAATTCCAGCACTCTGGGAGGCTGGCAGGAGGACTGCTTGAGACCGGGAATTCGAGACCACCCTGGGCAACATGGCAGAACCCCTGTCTCTACAAAAAATACAAAAATGAGCCGGGTGTGGTCACACATATCTGTACTTCCAGCTACTCGGGAGCTTGAGGCAGGAGGATTGCTTAAGCCTGGGAGGTCGAGGCTGCAGTGAGCAGTGATTGCACCACCGCACTCCAGCCTGGGCAGCAGAGTGAGACCCTGTCTCAATAAAGGAAAACACCCAAACCCCTCCAAGAGCATAGAGCTGCCTTTCCTGTTAGATACCTCCACTGCTGTACATATTGCTCAGTTGTGACGAAACGTCCCTCATGTGCAGTTTTGGATTCCCTGAGGTGTGGCCGACGGTGGGGCCCTGGACTCAGGAAGCCCCTGAAGGATGTAAGCGCACCAGCTGCTGTGGCTGCATTGCCTGTCCACACGGGGTTTCCAGCCAGACAGGTGAGCACCTGCAGCGACGCCCTCCCGTCCACACCTGTCATCCTTCGTGCCCTGACTCCAGGTGAGGGCAGAGGGCCTCGGAATTACAGGTAAGTCATTGTTTTTTCTTTGAGATGGAGTTTCGCTCCTGTCACCCAGGTGGGAGTACAATGGCGTGACCTCGGCTCACGGCAACCTCCACGTCTCAGATTCAAGTGATTCTCCTGTCTCAGCCTCCTGAGTAGCTGGGATCACAGGAATGTACCACCACGCCCAGTCAATTTGTTTTTTTTGTTTGTTTGTTTGCTTGTTTTTTTAGTAGAGACAGGGTTTCTCCACGTTGGTCACGCTAGTTGCGACCTCCTGACCTCAGGTGCTCTGCCCGCCTTGGCCTCCCAAAGTGCTGGGATTACAGGCGTGAGCCACTGCACCCGGCCTCAGGTAAGTCTTCTTTACTCAGTCATTTATTCACTCACTCGGCTAATTCATTCATAAATTCCATTGCTGTAACTTAGTAATCCCAAATAACCTAAACTTCCACCTGCCATGCAATGCCCTCACCACACACCTTGCCTCGTCAGCTAATTCTTCCCAGGGATTTCCCATCCCTGTAATGCCATTAAAATGTCTAAACTAGGCCGACAGCTTATAAAACAGCAAGTCAGAGTAAAAACAAAACTGGGCTTAGATCCAACAAATCACAACTGTCACAGAAGAGGCTCGGCCGGGTGCAGTGGCTCACACCTGTAATCTCAGCATTTTGGGAGGCTGAGGCAGGTGGATCACTTGAGGTCAGGAGTTTGAAACCAGTCTGGCCAACATGGTGAAACCCCGTCTCTATAAAAATACAAAAAACTTAGCTGGGCGTGGTGGCAGGTGCCTGTAATCTCAGCTATTCGGGAGGCTGAGGCAGGAGAATTGCTTGAACCCAGAAAATGGAGGTTGCAGTGAGTCGAGGTTGTGCCACTGCACTCCAGCCCGGGCAAGAAGAGTGGAACCCTATCTCAAAACAAGGAACAACAACAAAACATGTAACAAAATGCTGTGGCAGGGTATGACTTGAGAAGTCATTTCTGAGACAGGGGATGGGACCTGGGAGCTGTCCAGCTCCTGAAAATATGCAACAGGAGACAGAAGAACTAAGATTCTCTACACAGCAGGACAATGTGCCTCTCGCTGTTGAGGAGACTGGAGGTGGACAATCAGCTTGGGGCTAAGAAGCCTCTGGGAAAAGGCCCAGACCGCACTGTTGAGCCAGCCCAGGGACTCAGACGCCCCCAAATCCCCACCCCCAATGCTGTCCAGAAGGCCACAGGCCACACCACTGCCAGGTGAGGTTGACGAAATGCTGCCTTCTCACATTGGATTCTAGCAACTAACATAAAAATGTAAATAATGTAATCGAAATTAGGATTTTATGTTGTTTCAATTCAAACAGAAATTCAGTTAAGGAATTAATAGCCAGGTGTGGTGGCTCACACCTGTAATCCCAGCACTTTGGAGGCTGAGGCGGGTGGATCACCTGAGGTCAGGTGTTAGAGACCAGCCTCGCCAACATGGTAAAATGGCATCTCTACTAAAAATACGAAAATTAGCTGGGTTTGGTGGCATGCACCTGCAATCCAAGTTACTTGGGAGGCTGAGGTAGGAGAATAGCTTGAACCCAGGAGGCAGATATTACAGTGAGCCAAGATCACACCACTGCACTCTAGGCTGGGCAACAGGGCAAGACTCCTCAAAAAAAGAAAAAAAAAAGAAAAAGAAGAAATATTGTCTCACTAAGTAAAAGTAATGACATTTTGAACTTAGGAAAATTTTCTCAGGCAGCGTTTTCCTTGTTTGACTTAAAATTTTTCAAAATGCAGTCCAGAGAGTGGCATAATGATACCCACATACACAAAACAGATTTAACAGTTACTAATATGTTGCCCTGTCTGCTTCATGTTTTTACATTATGAAATATTGTAATTTGCATATCTCACAAAATTTCACTCCTAAATACTTCAGTATGCACCTATAAAAAAAAGTAAGCATGAAAGTGGGGTGTGGTGGTGGGCACTGTCGTCCTAGCTACTCAGGAGGCTGAGGCAGGAGCATCGCTTAAGCCTGGGAGGTCGAGGCTGCAGTGAGCAGTGATTGCACCACTGCACTCCAGACTGGGCAACAGAATGAGACTCTGTGTCTAAAAAACAAAGTATGCATGGTTTCCTACAAAACCAGAATAACATACGGCAGCTGACACATTCAAAAAAATCCTGCTTGTTATCAAATACTCAGGAGGAGTTTTCTTTTCTTTTCTTTTGAGACCTAATCTCACTCTGTCGCCAGGCCGGAGAGCAGTGGCGCAATCTCAGCTCGCTGCAACCTCTGCCTCCCGGTTTTGAGCGATTCTCCTGCCTCAGCCTCCCAAATAGCTGGGATTACAGGTGTCCACCACCACGCCCAGTTAAGTTTTGCATTTTTAGTAGAGACAGGGTTTCGTCATGTTGGCCAGGATGGTCTCGATCCCCTGACCTTGTGATCCACCCGCTGCGGCCTCCCAATGTTGCTGGGATTACAGGCGTGAGCCACTGTGCCCGGCCAGGAGGAGGGCTTCAAAAACCAGTTAATCTCAGAAGGTGGGAGAAATGCCGGGCCATGAGGACAAAGCCATGGGAAATGATATATACATGGCTAAGAATCTGAGTTTCCTGTGAGAAACAACAGAAAAAAAAATCCTCCTTGTACAAGGAGAGAAAATACTATTTTTTCCCATGAAACTATAAGGGTGTGGGCAGTATAAACCCAAAATTACGCATGAGAGCTTCCCCAGAGCTCCGTGTGGGTGGAGAAATGTGTCCTAACTGCCGCCCTACCTGCCATCTTGGTACTGGGAACCTGTGAGAATTTCCGAGCCCAACACCCTGCATCCTGGCTTTTCCTAACAGATGCAGAGCAGTCCTCCTGGCTCCCGAAGACCCTCTGGGGATGGCTCTGGTCAGTACAGCCCTTTCTTTCTCTGCTCTCAGCCGCGAGGTGCACATACTCTTTCTGAAGCACTGAGACTCCCCCAGCAGCCGGCCTCAGCCACATCCGCTCCCTCACTCCAAACTTCCTCTGCTCCTCTGTCTTCACTGCTCGTCCCAACACGGCCACCTGCCTCCAGCAGACCACACCAGAGTCCTGTGCACTGCAGCTGTTCCCACAGACTCATGCTCAACCCTCACTGTGGTCCTGGCTTTCAAGGCCATTGCACCTGGGAGGAGACGGAGGTGTCGGCTGGTGTCAGGGCACTTGAGTCATTCCCATTTTCTCCTGATGCAGGTGACTGTGCCCGTGAGATCTAGCTGGAACCTCTCTCCCACCCACTGCCAGAGATACATTCTGAGCCCAGACACAGCCTCCTTAGTCCTCGGGTGTCACTGCCTGCTGGGACACCCTAGGATACCTGGGAGGCTTCAGTGTGACTTTCCCGGTCAGGATCCCGTCTGACACCTGCATGGAGGCAAGTCCCTGACGTTCAGCTGGAGTTCCGCAGGGTCTGGGTCACCTTCCTTCCCATCCGCCAAGAGCAGGTCTCCATCGCAGCCCCTTGGGTGGGGCTCCCAGGCTGCATTTTTGCCCCCAGGGCTACACTGCCCTTCCCATAGGCTAAGGCCTGATAGGAACACCCTGCAGGGTAAGGGAATAAGAGAGGTTCCAGGTGCAAAGAAAACATCGGCAGATACTTAAGTTACCCCCTGCACAAAAAAACAAATGTACCCTTTACCCACCTGTTGAAAAAGTAAGCTCTGTGTGTTCTGCCATCACTTCAGGGAAACTAGCCCCTGAATTACCCATTTCAGAAGCGTGGCCCCCAGGTGCACGGGTGGACATGAGCAGAGGGGAGGGGTGTGCTGACCCACCTGACCCTCGACCCCAGAGCCATGCAGGGAGAAATGCAAGGGGCGGGCTTGGCTGCTGCCCTCCACTGTCACAGCTGCGGAGCCCTCTCACGGGAGGAACACCGTCCCAGAATGGCAGTAAGGAACAGAGGCACTGAGACCACTCATCAAACCAATGCCCTATTTTAATAAAAACCACATGTATATTACATTTTACAAAACAGTCCCTTCCTTAACCCATAAAAGAATGGCGATATTGGGGAGCTACAGGAACAGGTCCCCCTCCAAATGCTCAGGGTTACCTAGGCTTCCCCAGACCCCTGGTCCTGTGCAGGACAGGGGCAGCAGAGCCTGCTCACTGCTCCCATCAGCCCAGGGTTCCTGGAGTCTGTCCGGAGCCCTCAGTGCCTACCCAGGGCCACAGGGACCACCTGGGGGGCCGGCCTCAGCTGGACTCACAGCCACTCCCTGCCTGGGAGGGGTCTAGCCTCAGGAGGAGGAGTGCGGGTACCCATAGTGGTCAGCCTCGCCCAGGGTCACTGTCAGTGACAGGTTGGGCTTCCGTTCCAGCTCCTCCTCCTTCGGGCAGTGCTGTGGGGGTCGGGCTTTGAAGAAGTCTGAGATGTAGCAGACCTGGCAGGGTGGAGGAAGGTGAGACTGGGCAGGGTCTGGGCAGGCACCAGGGACATGGGCATGAGTAGGAGGGGGAGGAATAGGGTCCCAGGTGGGCAATGAGAGGAAGAGTGCCTGTGGGGGAAGAGAGCCCTCTTAGTAGAGGACCAGTGGAGAGCACTGGGGCGCTGACCGGCCCAGGGAAGGGCTGCGGTGTGCAGGCAGGAGACCCAGGAAAGGAACTGGGGGAAGAAGGTGTCCAGGGAAGGACTGGGTTTGGGGAGAGGGGTCCCAGGGGAGAAATAGTGGAAGGGAGGGGCCCCCAGAACAGATTGGGGTTGAGGGAAGGGGTACTGGGGAGGAATGGGGTAAATGAGGGGTTTCATGAATGGACTGGGCTGGGGACAAGGGGTCCCAGGGTAGGATGTGGGGGGTAAGGGAGGGGTCCAGAGAAGGACTGGGGTTGGGGGAAATAGTCTCAGCAGAGGAATGGGGGAAGGAGGGGTCCCAGGGATGGACTGGGGTTGGGGGAAAGGGTCCCAGGGTAGAAATGGGGGGAAGGGTGGGGCCCTCAGAAAGGACTGGGGTTGGGGGAAGAGGCCCCAGGGACAAATGGGGAGAGGGGAGGGGTTCAGGGAAGAACTGGGGTTGGGGGGTAGGAGTCCCGGGGATAAATGGGGGGAAGGAGGGGTCCCAGGGAAGGACCACGGTTGGAGGAAGGGGTCCCAGGGGAGGACTCTGTGAGACAAGAGTGTGCAGGGAAGGACCAGGGTTGTGCAGGGAGTGGTCTCTGGGCAGCACAGGGGGTGAGTCAGGGTCAGAAGCTCACAGGGAGGCCAGTCACCAGCGCCACCTGCAGGAGGCCAGCAAGGACGTCACTCCAGTGGTGTTTGTGATCAGATACGTGGGTGTAGCCCACATAGAGGGCAAAGGACACCAGGAAGATCTGGACCGTGGGCCGCAGCAGCCGTGCCCACTTCCAGCAGAGCCACGCCTGCATGTAGAGCTGGGATGGGAGAGGACGCCTCAGCCTGTGCCCTGCCAGGCCCTCCCATGCCCACTGCACAGATGGCAGCTCCGAGGCCAGGGGCACAGAACCGGCCAGCCCAGGGCCTCCTGTTTTCACAAACAAGTCAGTGAGCGCCCCCATCACCACCACGACCCACCCATTTTACAGCTGCAAAAAATGAGGTCCAGGGAAGGGAGTGAAGGTCGGAGGGCGGGTGGCTCACTCGGCATGTTCCAACCTCCCCTCGCCCCCGCCCCTCCCACAGAAGGGAGAGTTCAACACGGGAGCTGCCAATGTTACAAGCCACCAAATCCCAGGAGCAGAGGCTGCTCCCTCTGTCCTTTCCAGTTATCTGGTGATGGAATCAGAGTCTCCAATTGGGGCTGTGGCATGAGACGCCTCACCTCTGAAGACTCTGAGGCCTGAACCCAACACCCAGGGCAGACGATAGTGTCCAGCAAGCAGGCAACACAGGTTTCGTTTTCACTGCATTTCTTTTCAGCATTTTTTCCCATCTGCGGAACTGAGGGAAGATTTCTTTTTATATAAATTTGAGATCCCGTGAAGGACATGAATGGAACACAGAAAATAGGAAACAACAAAAAACTGGCAAAAAAGTCACAATAAACTTTTTTGGAACTAATCAAAATCTTGCAGGAACCAGAGGAACACTTGATTAATGTAATCCAGTTGAGGCCGGGCACAGTGGCTTACGCCTGTAATCCCTGCGCTTTGGGGGGCCGAGTCAGGCGGATCATGAAGTCAGGAGATTGAGACCAGCCTGACCAATATGGTGAAACCCCGTCTCTACTAAAAATATAAAAATTAGCCAGGCATGGTGCCACATGCCTATAATCCCAGCTGCTCAGGAGGCTGAGGCAGGAGAATTGCTTGAAAACCTGGGAGGTGGAGGTTGCGGTGAGCCAAGACCACGCCACTGCCTGGGCGACAGAGCGAGACTCCATCTCAAAAAAAAAAAAAAAAAAAAACAAAAAAACAAAGATAGCTTTGTGGCTTTTAACTCATACTCGTCCCTCTCCCACTGCCTAGACTGTGGTGGCCTGAGGGTAACAGACCACACACCCAGCGCAGGTTCCAAGAAGGGGCCTTATTTGCAACTGCGAACTGGGGTATGGCTCGAGGGCTGGTCTTGATCTCACCCAACTGGACATTCTCCCAGTGCTGAGGTGCTACCTGGAGGACATTTGTAGGAAACGTTCACAACAAATTTGTTAGTCTCTGCTGCCTGGGGCCACGAGAGCAGATGAGACAGAAAACAGACGAACCACATAGTGTAGAAGGAAAGGCCAGGGAATAAAACGCTCTGGGGAATGAAGGCTCGGAACCTACAAGACCAGAGCAGTGCAGGAGCTTGGAAGAGGCCTGCGAGGGCCCTACGCTCTCACATTGGGCTGGCCTTCCAGATCTGCACAAGCAGGAAGTGAAAGTGAAGGCAGAGAAAACCTGTTTCACCATGGAAGGGCTGACCCCACAGCCACGCAGACCCCTTCTACAAACTCGGGAGTGTGTTGTGAGTTTTTATTTTTATTCTTTGGTTCCAAATGTTTAAAGAAATCTCTGTCCTATCACTAGCTGACCACCAGGCTAAAAGAACAGGAGGAAATGGCCACTCATGACAAAAGATAGAGAATTCACAATCAGAAAAATCATTCAATAACCACTGCAGCAAACAGCAAGAACACACGCCGGGGAGGAGGGAGACTCCTATTTCCAGAGTGGCCACATTATAATATTCTAAACACACAGTTTAAAACAAAATAAAACAGGTCGGGTGCAGTGGCTCACACCTGTGATCCCAGCACTTTGGGAGGCTGAGGCAGGCGGATAGCCTCAGGTCAGCAGTTCAAGATCAGCCTGGGCAACATGGTGAAACCCTGTCTCTACTAAAAGTACAAAACTTGTCCAGGTGTGGTGGCGCATGCCTGTGATCCCAGCACTCAGAAGACTAAAGCAGGAGAAGTGTTTAAACCCAGGAGGCAGAGGTCACAGTGAGCAAGGATCGCACCACTGCACTCCAGCCTGGGTGACAGAGTGAGACTCCATCTCAAAAAAAAACAAAGAAAATAGGTCAGTTGGCCGGGCGCGGTGGCTCTAGCCTGTAATCCCAGCACTTTGGGAGGCCGAGGCGGGTGGATCATGAGGTCAAGAGATCGAGACCATCCTGGCCAACATGGTGAAACCCCGTCTCTACTAAAAATACAAAAACTAGCTGGGCGCGGTGGTGTGCGCCTGTAGTCCCAGCTACTCGGGAGGCTGAGGCAGGAGAATTGCTTGAACCCGGGAGGCGGAGGTTGCAGTGAGCCGAGATTGTGCCACTGCACTCCAGCCTAGCGCCTGGCAACAGAGTGAGACTCTGTCTCAAAAAAAAGAAAAAAAAAAAAAAAAAAAAGAAAATAGGTCAGTTAAGATTATTCAGCTGGGCCAGGCACATTGGCTTACATCTGTAATCCTAGCACTTTGGGAGGCTAAGGTGGGTGGGTCAACTGAGATCAGAAGTTCGAGACCAGCCTGGCCAACATGATGAAACCCCATCTGTATTAAAAATACAAAAAATTAGCAGAATGGGGTGGTACATGCCCATAGTCCCAGCTACTCGGGAGGCTGAGGCAGGAGAATCACTTGAACCCAGGAGGCAGAGGTTGCACCGAGCCAAGATTATGCCACTGTACACTGCACTCCAGCCTGAGTGACAGAGTGAGATTCTGTCTCAAAAAATAAAATGAATAATAAAAATGAAAATACAAAAATTAGCCAGGTGTGGTGGTACATACCCATAATTCCAGCTGCTGGGGAGGCTGAGACAGGAGAATTGCTTGAACTCAGGAAGTGGAGGTTGCAGTGAGCTGAGATCGAACCACTGCTCTCCAGCCTGGGCAACAGAGCCAGACTCTCTCAAAAAAAAAAAAAAGAAAGAAAAAGATTATTTAGCCTGAAAGGGCTCGGGGGCTCACGCCTGCAATCCCAGCACTTTGGGAGGCCAAGGCAGAAGCACTGCTTGCCCCCAGGCATTCCAGACCAGCCTAGGCAACATGGTGAGATGCTATTTCTAAAAAAAAAAAAAAAAAAAAAAAAATGTAAAAACCAGTCAGATGTGGTGATGTATGCCTGTAGTCCCAGCTACTCGGAAGGCAGAGATAGTTTGAGCCCAGGAGTTCAAGTCCTGGGCAAAATTGCAAGACCCTCATCACTAAAAGAAAAATTAAAGGCAAAAAAAAAAAGACAGTGACAAAGAACTGAAAAAGGAAGACATAACCTGGGCAACTCTGAACAAAATGACAGAGGTCCTTCCTTATCAGTAATTACACTGACTGTAAATAGATTAAACACTCCAACCAAGAGTCAGAGATTCATTAAATGCCTTAATTCAATAAAAAGATTAACATACACTCGAAAAAAAAAACACAAAAAATAACTCAGAGATCTGGCTGGGCGTGGTGGCATACACCTGTAATCCCAGCAGTTTGGGAGACCACAGAGGGTGGATCACCTGAGCTGAGGAGTTCAAGATCAGCCTGGGCAACATGGCAAAACCCTGTTTCTACAAAAAACATAAATAAACGTTAGTTTATTTATGTGGCGGCCAGTTCTAGCCACTCGGGAGGCTGAAGCTGGAAGATGGCTTGGCCTGGGAGTCCAAGGCTGCAGTGAGCTGAGATCACCATCCTCCAGCCTGGGTAACAAAGTGAGCCTCTCTCTCGAAAAAATCAGAGACTAGACAATACATAAAAAACTTGGCCCAATTTTATGCAAGGTATAAGAGACTTACTTTAGAGTCAGAGACATAAATAGGTTGAAAGTACAAGATTGGAAAAAAATATATTCCATGCAAACAGTAATGACAAGAGAGCCAAAATAGCTATATTAATATCAGACAAAATGGACATCAAGACAAAAATTGTTGAGACAAAACTCATATGTATCATTCTATGGTGATGAAAGGGTCAATCTATCAAAAAGATATAGCAATTATAAAGGTAAATGTAGTAAACCACAGAACTCCAAAATACATAAAGCAAAAACGGACAGAACGTTACAACATGAACTTCCAAAACACAAGAATGCACTGTGTTCAATCAGTAAAAACATACAAAAACAATTTTGTTTTTATTCTATTTACTTACCGTCTTTTTTCTTTTTCTTTTTTTTTCTATAGTTTTGAGAAAAACAAAAACAATTTTTTTTTTTTTGAGACAGAGTCTCATGTCTCCCGGGCTGGAGCACAGTCAGCTCACTGCAACCTCCACCTCCCAGGTTCAAGCGATTCTCCCACCTCAGCCTCCTGAGTAGCTAGGATTACAGGCAACCATCACCAGGCCAGGCTAATTTTTGTATTTTTAGTAGAGATGGGATTTCTCCATGTTGATCAGGTTGGTCTCGAACACCTGGTGTCAAGTGATCTGCCCACCTTGGCCTCCCAAAGTGCTGGGATTACAACTGTGAACCACCACGTCTGGCCAATTTTTTTTTTTTTTCTTTTTTTGAGACGGAGTTTCACTGTTGTTACCCAGGCTGGAGTGCAAAGGCGCAATCTCGGTTCACTGCAACCTCCGCCTCCTGGGTTCAGGCAATTCTCCTGTCTCAACCTCCTGAGTAGGGATTACAGGCACGTGCCACCATGCCCAGCTACTGTTTTGTATTTTTAGTAGAGATGGGGTTTCACCATGTTGACCAGGATGGTCTCGATCTCTTGACCTCATGGTCCACCCACTTCGGCCTCCCAAAGTGCTGCGGTTACAGGCTTGAGCCACCGCACCTGGCCCCAATTTTTTTTTTTTTTTTTTTTTTTTAGTCAGAGTCTCTCTCTCTCTCTCACTCAGACTGGAGTGCAACGGCACCATCTTGGCTCACTGAAGTCTCTGCCTCGGCCTCCTGAGCATCTGGGATTATAGGCATGCACCACTACACCCAGCTAATTTTTGTATTTTAAGTAGAGATGGGTTTTTACCATGTTGGCCGGGCTGGTCTCGAACTCCTGATTTCAGGTGATCTGCCTGCCTCAGCCTCCCAAAGTGCTGGGATTACAGGTGTAAGCCATCTTGCACAGCCCCCCAAAATTTTTTTAATTAGAAAAAGAATCCAGGCACAGTGGCTCATGACTATAATCCCAGCACTTTGGGAGGCCAAGGTGGGCAGATCACCTGAGGTTAGCAGTTCGAGACCAGCCTGGCCAACCTGGAGAAACCCCGTCTCTAGTAAAATACAAAATCAGCCAGGCGTGTTGGTGGGTGCCTGTAGTCCCACCTACACAGGGGCAGAGGCAGGAGAATCGCTTGGACCCAGGAGGTGGAGACTGTGGTAAGCAAAGATCACACCATTGCACTCCAGTCTGGGCAAGAAGAGCGAAACTCCGTCTCAAAAAAAAAAAAAAGAAAAAAGAAAAAGAAAAAGAGAAGGTAGACACCAAAGACCACTTGTGTATGATTCTATTTATATGAAACATTGAGAATAGGCAAAACTACAGACAGAAAACAGGATAGTGGTGGTTGCCAGGGGCTGGGGGAGGAGTGACAGCTAATGGGTACAGGGGTTCTTTGTTTTCTTTCCTTTTATTTTTTTGAGACAGGGTCTCACTCTGTCACCCAGCCTGGGGTAGGCACAATCTTGGCTCACTGAAACCTCTACCTCCCAAGTTCAAGTGACCCTCCCGCCTCAGCCTCCCCAGTAGCTGGGACTGCAGGTGACCACCACCAGGCCTGGCTAATTTTCTTTTTTCTTTGAGATGGAGTTTCACTCTTGTTGCCCAGGCTGGACTGCAATGACACAATCTCAGCTCACCACAACCTCCACCTCCCGGGTTCAAGCGATTCTTCTGCCTCAGCCTCCCAAGTGGCTGGAATTACAAGTGTGTGCCACCATGCCTGGCTAATTTTGTATTTTTAGTAGAGATAGGATTTCTTCATGTTGGCCAGGCTGGTCTCGAACTCCAAACCTCAGGTGATCCGCCCGCCTCAGCCTCCCAACGTGCGAGAATTATAGGCTTGAGCCACTTAGCTTGGCCTAATTTTTTGATTTGTCATAGAGACGGGGTTTTGCCATGTTACCCATGCTGAGGGGTTTCCTTCTGATGAGATGAAAATATTCTGGAATTAGGTAGAGGAGATGGCTGTACAGCACTGTGAATGTACTAAAAATGAACTGTACACATTAAAATGGAAGAAATGGTGACTTTTATCTTATACAAATTTTATTTTGATTTTTTTTTTTTTGGTCTACATTACCCTAGGCTTGCCAGTCAATATTTTGATTTTTTAAAAAGGACAATGATGAGTTGAAACGTTTAAGGACCTATCAGTAGAGATGGTAAGAAGACAGTGCATGGCTGGGCATGGTGGCTCACGCCTGTAATCCTAGCACTTTGGGAGGCCAAGGTGGGTGGATCACCTGCAGTCAGGAGTTCAAGACCATCCTGGCCATCATGGTGAAACCCAATCTTTAAAAAATAATAATAATAAGAAGAAGAAGAAGAAGAAGAAGAAGTCAGCACAGAAGAGGGCAGGGCTGAGATTCGGGGCAGACAGAGCATGCTCCCCCTGGCCTCCTGCTATCTGTGGGGCACCTGGAGCCCTGAGGCCTCACTCCTGCCTGACCACCTGCCTGCTGGCTCCTCACGATCTGGCTTCTGTGGCTTCTTCAGCTCCCACTGCCCCCCAGAGTGAAGGCTGCTCATCCACACCCACCTGGCCTCGGTGACATCAGCAGCATTTCCCCTGCACACCCTCTCCAGCTGCATGTAGAACGAGCAGTTGACCCGGCTCCACTCGGGGTCACAGATGGCCAGGAAGTTGGGGCGCAGGCGGCCGATAGTGTACTTGGCCAGGTCCGTCAGAGACTGGCTCACGGTCGCCCCGAACAGGGAGGTCCCCAGCACCTTGTACACGGCAGCCACGTAGTTGTTGAAGTCGGAGCGGGAATAGAGCCGGTCTGTGTGCACCAGGTAGGCTTCTCCCACTGAGACCTGAGTGTGGGGCAGCCGCAGAGACCAGCGGGGGTCCCGGTCAGGCCGTGGGCCCTCACTGGGCCTCAGTCCTCCCCACAGGCCTCCCCAAGGCTGCTGCAGAGCTGGGGACCCTAAAAGGGCCCTAGCCAGGCTCGGTGGCTCACATCTGCCATCCCAGCAGTGTGGGAGGCTGAGGCGGGCAGATCACCTGAGGTCGGGCATTCAAGACCAGCCGGACCAACATGGTCAAACCCGTCTCTACTAAAAATACAAAACTAGCCAGGTGTCATGGTGCATGCCTGGAGTCCCAGCCACTGGGGAGACTGAGGCAAGAGAATCACTTGAACCCAGGAGGCGGAGGTTACGGTGAGCGGAGACCCTGCCATTGCACTCCAGCCTAGGCAACAAGAGTGAAACTCCATCTCAAAAACCAAAAGGGGGTTCCTATTACCCACAAGTACCACTCGGGGCAAGGCTGTGTCCCCCAGCCCCCCACAGACCTCCAGGCCACCCCCCGTGAGGAACCCAGGGTAAGGCTGTACCCAATCCTGCCCCCCTCCCTGTCCCTCTGAACCCCTCCTGCCTTACAAGGTTGACAGTGGCTGTGTTGGTGACCCCGGCCATGAGCCCAAGGGTGATGGTGTCTGAACAATAGGGGTACAGGATGGAGTCATCCCCACAGTAAAATCCTCGCTTATACATGGCATTCACCAGTGACAGGACAGCGAAGGGCAGGGAGGCTGGAGGGGGAGAAGGGCTTTGGAGCTGCGATGTTCTCCAACCAGCTGGGCCGTGAGGCCCCCACACCTTCCTTGCCTCCAGGCCTCCCACTGACAGCAAGGAAGAGCTCTTCTCACAGCACGTGGGAGGCCCAAGTGACGCCCCTTTCCCACTGCCCTCAGATGAGCATGAACTCTCCAGGCCCTCTGCCCCTCACACCCTCCCCTCTGCTCCTTGAACAAACCTGGCAAACACTCACCTCAGGGCCTTTGGACAGGCACTTCTCTCTGCCCAAAATATCTTATTTTTATTTTTAAAAGTAGAGACAGGGGTCTCATGCTGACCAGGCCGGTCATAAACTCCCGGGCTGGAGTGACTCCCCAGCCTCAGCCTCCCAAAATGCTGAGATTACAGGTGTGAGACAATGCGCAGGGCAGCAAAGTGACTCTCACTTCCTCTCAGTTTCATCTCCCCTCCCGGTTGTCCACACTGGCATCCCTCTCACAAAAGGAAAGGTCGGTTTAGCCGGGCATGGCAGTGCGTGCCTGTAATCCAGCTACTCAGGAGGTTGAGGCAGGAGAGTTGCTTGAAACCGGAAAATGGAAGTTGCAATGAACCAGGATCCCACCACTGCACTCCAGCCTGGCGACAGAGCGAGACTCTGTTTCAATTTATAAAAAGAAAATAAATAAATAAAAATAAATAAAAGGGAAGATCTGCTCTTTTTCCCTCTTGTCCCATGTGGAATTATGCAGTCACCTGTGGGACACTGGACTTAATCTCCCGCCCCTCCACCCACCAGCACCAGGAGGGGCCTATCGTGTTCAGGACAGAGACCCTGGAGGCTGCTCAGAGCCTGCCCAGGGCAGATGTTTAATAAACATCTGTTAAAACAGGTGGGACTTATTTCAACCTTAGAGTTGGCCAGAGAAGTCAGGAAAGGGCGAAAGCAGGGGCACAGCAGAGGTGCCTTCATGCTCACCTCTGCCCATCACTGACTCTCATGCCAGGGCACATGTCAGCCACGCGGTGACTCAGGGATCAAAGGCACATTCTCCTGAATTCCACACTTATGGAAGGTGTCATACGGCACTGGGGCTCTTGGGGCCCTGCTGAGCTGAGGGTGGCCAGGGAAGCCAGAGTCAGCTACGGAGGGCAGGGGCAGAGGGGGCTCCCTGTTCCACACGGCAGGTGCACAACAAAAGCTCGGGGTGTCTACCCCAGGGAGAAACGAAGGCAGGGCGTCCTTTGGCCTAGCAGGGCAAGGACAAAAAAGCGTGGCTTTTCGGAATTTTGAGAGTCTGAGGAGGGACAGGGAGCCTCACACTCCTCCCTGCATGCCAGCTGTAAGGGTCCTAGGACACGGCACACCTTCGATGTTGGCTGAGTCTGGGGAAATAATGCAGTGAAGACAGCAGAGGTCTGCCTCACAGGGCAGAGGGAATGCAGAACAGAACAGGTAGCGCGGGGGCCCGGAGCAGGGATGGTGCCTGGGGAGGCGAGCGCTGGGGTGGGGGTGGGCTGCGCTATAAGAGCCCGGCTTCTGCTGGGGCGCAGGGGCGGCTGGCGCCGCTGTAAGTGAGGGCAGAGACCAGGGGGGAAGCTCCTGCAATTGCCGGCGGTGGAAGGTCGGGGTCGCAGGCCACTGACAGCGGACTCCAGCCCCTCCCGGCGGCTCTCAGCAGGCGGAGGCTCACACTAGTTTGCCTCTGTTTCCGACCTCGCTGCCCCCAGTAAATCCAGCTAGAGACTCCAACACCCACATGACAACCGGCCCCGGGCTTCCCTCTGCCTGGAAACCTCGCCCTGGGGTCCCTGGAACAGGCACCTTCTATTAATTTGACCCCCGGGAGCCTTCCCGCCCTCAGGCTACCCCCACAGCTCCACCTGGAACCTGTGGACTGCACTGCGACGGGCCAGAGCTTCCAGATGGAGGTGCCCTCAGCGGGGCCGCCACTCCTGGCACGCAGCAGCCATACCCAACCCCACCCCAGCAGCACCTCCCTCCAGCAGGTGACTCTGTGAGGCTGCCCCTCCCTCACAGGCCATTGTAAGGAACCGTTTTGGTTACCTGCATGCTGCTGAGCGCCTGGCAGCCAGAAAGTGCCACACACATGTTTAAGTAACTGACAGCAGAGCTGCTCAGGACATGGCACCCAGGGCTGGCAGACACCCGATGGGGACCTCGTGCTGTCCCCTGGCCCGCCCCCCAACGAGGGTCTACTTCGGAGGTCAGAGGGCTTGGCCAGAGAACCAGGAAACTGCACTGGAGAGGAGTGCACCCCCGACCCCCGCGGTGACAGAACTGCAGGGGGCGGCATTGTCCCTTCAGCCACAGAGCAAACACTCAGCCTTTGTTCCCCGGACACTGGGGGGCCTCGGGGCACCACTTCCCCCATCGGCCCAAAAACCTGCAGTACAGGTTTGGGTCTCCCGAGGCCTGGAAACCTGGGACCCAGCTTTTCTCTCCAAGTGTCCCCTCCGCTCAAGGCGCAGGGGTTCGAATCCCACCGACGTGCTGGGCCTATGCCTATCTAATTATTATTATTATTTTTGAGACGGTGTTTCCTTCTTGTTGTCCATGCTGGAGTGCAATCTCGTCTCACTGCAACCTCTGCTTCCCAGGTTGAAGCAATTCTTCTGCCTCAGCCTCCCAAGTAGCTGGGATTACAGGCACATGCCACCACGCTTGGCTAATTTTGTATTTTTAGTAGAGGTGGGGTTTCTGCATGTTGGTCAGGCTGGTCTTGAACTGCTGACCTCAGGTGATCCATTCAACTCGGCCTCCCAAAGTGCTGAGATTACGGGGATGAGCCACCACATCGGGTTTTTTTGTTTGTTTGTTTGTTTGTTTTTGAGATGGAGTCTTGCTCTGTTTCCTAGGCTGGAGTGCAGTGGGATGATCTCGGCTCACTACAACCTCCACCTCCTGGGTTCAAGCAATTCTCCTGCCTCAGCTTCCAGAGTAGATGAGATTGTAGGCACGTGCCACCGCGCTGGGCTAATTTTTGTAATTTTAGTGGAGTCAGTGTTTCATCATGTTGGCCAGGCTGGTCTGGAACTCCTGACCTCAGGTGATCCACCTACCTCAGCCTCCCAAAGTGCTGTGATTACAGTCATGAGCCACCTCACCTGGCCACTATGCCTATCTCATTGTATTTCTAAAATGAGAGGAAAAAGAAATAATTGTATTTCCATCTTCACAGTAACTCCATGAAGGAGATAATATCATTTACCTTTTACAAATGTGAAACAAAAGCTCCAGTTTTTTTTTTTTTTTTTTTTTTTTCTGAGACAGTGTCTCACTTTGAAGCCCAAGCTTGAGTGCAGTGGCATGACCTTGGCTCACTGCAGTCTTGACCTCCAGGACTCAAGTGATCCTCCCGAGTAGCTGGGACTACAGGGGGACACTGCCACGCCTGGAAAATTTTTTGAAATTTTTTTGTAGAGATGGGCTCTTGCTATGTTGCCCAGGCTGCTCTCAAACTCCTGGGCTCAAGCAATCCTCCCACATCGACCTCCCAAAGTGCTGGGATTACAGGCATGGTCACTCCAGCTTTTTTTTTTTTTCCCCCAAGGCCACATTAAGTTGTTAGTGGCTGAGTCAAAAGAGTCCTGGGGTCTGCTGACTCCTACTTCAGTGTTTTTCCAGCTAGACTACAGCCACTGTCATTCCTGGAAGTTGTCTGACAGTGGACTGAGATAGATTATTTGGGTGTGTAGCACAAACAGAGGAACATCTCTTAGGAGACTGAACCCTGTTGTTCTGATGGGGCCAGCATGTATTCTGGGGAAAGCTTCCATAGCTCCCATCCATGACCAGGGAATAGGAATTAGGTACTAGGCATGGTGGCTCACGCCTGGAATCCCAGCACTTTGGGAGGCCGAGGTGGGTGGATCACTAGGTCAGTTCAAGACCAGCCTGGCCAATATGAAGAAACCCCGTCTCTACCAAAAATATAAAAATTAGCTAGGCGTGGTAGTGAGTGCCTGTAATTCCAGCTACTCAGGAGGCTGGGCAGCAGAATCGCTTGAACCCAGGAGGCAGAGATTGCAGCGAGCTGAGATTGCGCCACTGCACTCCAGCCTGGGTGACAAAACAACACTCAGTCTAAAAAAAAAAGGCTGGACATTGGCCAGGTGCGGTGCAATGGCACACATCTGTAATCCCAGCACTTGGGGAGGCTGTGGCAGGCAGATCACTTGAGGCCAGGAGTTCCAGACCAGCCTGACCGACATGGTGAAAGCCCATCTCTACTAAAAATATGAAAATTAGCTGGGTGTGCTGCTGGGTGCCTATAATTCCACCTACGTACAGTGCTGAGGCAGGAGAATTGCATTAACCTGGGAGGCAGAGCTTGCAATGAGCTGAGATCACGCTACTGTACTCCAGCCTGGGCGACAGAGTGAGACTTCATCTCAAAAAAGAAAAAAATTTGGGTGTG
>NW_022437834.1:0-24013 GCF_009761245.1 Sapajus apella | reverse complement strand
TTAGAAACTCTTGATTCCCCCTCAAAAAACCCCATTAGTAGTGACTCTTCTGTTTTCCCCAACCCCCATACCCCTGGTTCCAGGCTGCCCTAATCTATTTCCTGTTTCTATAGTACACTGCATTTCTGTATTAACCAGTTCTTCAAATGACTATTTCACATTGATGAGGTTGCCCTAGCTAGGAAGCCAGTGCTCTTTCATTTCTTTCTGCCCCTCTCCTTTGCCCTCCTTCAGCACCAAGGAGAATGGTCCAGCAGCATCTCAGTCCTTGCTTGTCAACCGCCCAGCTCCACACACTCCAGCCCCCGTCCACATTCCCCAAAGCTCCTTGTGAGCTTCCTCAGCAGCATCAATGCCCTGACTGTGACTCTGTGGTCTCTTAGGTCATTTTGAGGTCCTAGATGACCTTATTATTGAAGATATGGACCAGGAGGAGCTGCCCTCTGTCCTGGTAAGATGCATTTCTTCATCTTGAAGAAAAATGTTTTTTTCTGGGGCTTCTAAATATCAAGTGAATATCATTTTTGACTGCCATTGTGAATCAGGCCTCAGTTATTGTGGACTCTAGCGACCAGTCACTGGAGTTTATGAGCAACTAAGGCCTGATTGACAATGTCAGTCAAAAGATGGCATAACTTACAAACTGGTCATGAGCATATTACTCAGCAGCAACATTTTCTTCTTGAAAAATAATTTTGTATTTCCCAGCCAACATGGACACTTGCTAAATATTCCAAACCCACTGCATTTTCTGCAAGCATCCTATATGCGTCATTTGGGGCCAGTGACTTGATCACTGTTTGACATCTGGTTTTTTGTTTAGTTTTGTTTAGTTTTGTTTTTGAGACAGAGTCTCTCTGTCACCAGGCTACAGTTCAGTGCTATGATCTCAGATCACTGCAGCATCCACTTACTGGATTCAAGCAATTCTGCCTCAGCCTCCCGAGTGCCTGGGACTACAGGCTCTCGCCACCACCACACCCAGCTTTTTTTTGTAGTTTTTAGTAGAGTCAGGGTTTCACCATGTGGGCCAGTATGGTCTCAATCTCTTGACCTCATGATCTGCCCGCCTCGGCCTCCCAACGTGCTGGGAGCCACCGCGTGATCCATGCATGAGCCACCGCACCCAGCCTGCCAACTGGTTTTCTAATGTCACCATGTGAATACAAGACCTGTGCCAACAGGACCCAGCATGGTGTCATCCTCATGGTGTGTCTTTTTCTCTTATTGCAGGAGAAGCCTGCGGCCCAATATCACCACCGTACGTATTCTTTTTCTTTTAAAGAGTTACTGAGATGTAGTTGACATGCAAACCAATTCACCCATTTAAAGTAGGTGATTCAGTGTTTTTGCTATATTTACAGGGTTGTGCAGCCATTGTTATAATCTAATTTTAGAAGCTCTTGATTCCCCCTCAAAAATCCCCATTAGTAGTGACTCCTCTGTTTTCCTCAACCCTAACACCCCTGGCTCTAGGCAGCCCTCATCTACTTCCTGTTTCTATAGTACACTGCCTTTCTATGTTAACTGGTTCTTAAGGTGACTGTTTCACTGTGATGAGGTTGCCCTAGCTAGGAAGCCAATGCTCTTTCATTTCTTTCTGCCCCTCTCCTTTGCCTTCCTTCAGCACCAAGGAGAATGGTCCAGCAGCAGCTCAGTCCGTGCTTGTCAACCACCCAGCTCCACACACTCCAGCCCCTGTCCACATTCCCCAAAGCTCCTTGTGAGATTCCTCAGCAGCACCAATGCACTGACTGTCACTCTGTGTTCTCTTAGGTCCTGTTGAGGTCCTAGATGACCTTATTATTGAAGATCTGGACCAGGAGGAGCTGCCCTCTGTCCTGGTAAGATGCATTTCTTCATTTTGAAGAAAAATGTTTTTTTCTGGGGCTTCTAGAATATCAAATGAATATCATTTTTGACTGCATTGTGAATCAGACCTCAGTTGTCATGGACTCTAGTGACCAGTCACTGGAGCTTATGACCAACTGAGGCCTGATTGATAATGTCAGTCAAAAGGTAGCATAACTTACAAACTGGTCGTGAGCATATTTCTCAGTAGCACCCTTGTCTTCTTGAAAAATTATTTTGTATTTGCCAGCTGACATGAACACTTGCTAAATATTCCAAAACACCCCACTGCCTTTTCCACAAGCATCTTCTATGCTTTATTTGGGGACCAGTGACGTGGTTTTCTAATGTCACCAAGTGAAAAGACCTGCACCAGCCACACCCAGCATGATCTGATCTCATGGTGTTTTGTGTTTTTTTCTCTTGTTGCAGACCACCTCTACAACCCCAGGTGACCACCGTAAGTGTTCTTTTTCTTTTAAACTGCTTTATTGATACATAGATGACATGCAAAACAATTAACTTATTTAAAGTGGGTGATGTTGTGTTTTTACTACATTTACAGGATTGTGCAGCCATTGTCACAATCTAATTTTAGAATCTTTTCATTCCCTCTCACAGAAACCCCATAGCCATTAGTAGTCACTTCTCTTTTTTCCCAAGCCCCACAGTTCTGGCCCTCGGCAGCCACTAATCTACTTTCTGTTTTTCTAGATTTGCCTACTCTGGCAATTTCTTTTTTAATTTAAATTTGATTTTAATTTCCGAGATCCATGTGCAGGATATGCAGGTTTGTTACATAGGTAAAAGTGTGGCATGGTTTGCTGCACCTGTCAACCCATCACCTAGGTATTAAGCCCTGCATACATTAGCTCTTATTCTGATGCTCTCTCTCCCACTTCCCCCCCCAGCAGGCCCCAGTGTGTGTTGTTCCCCTGACTAACATTGTACATATTCTAATACCACTTTCTTCCTAATGACAAATCTACGTGATGAGTCGGGGGGTTTTCTTGCCCGCTTGTGTCTGGAGGACCCCCTGGCTTCAGGTTCCTGATAGGTGTGAGGATCTGGGGCATGGTGTGAGAAACAGATGTCTCCATAAAGAACTTGGCTCTGGGACAGGAGATTCTCCATCATGCCCTATTGATGCTACTGCTGAAATAGGTTTTTGTTTCCTTCTGAAAACCTTCACACACAGAGAGCCAAGGGAGCTGCTTTAGGTCATGGTGAGAATCAAGTGGACCACATGATGGTTTGAGGGGTTTTTTTGGAGCATGCATTCTGTGGAAAAGCATTGCTTTTCAGAAAAATTTGATTGTCTTGTATGTGTCAGTATTTTTCCAATGGAACAAAAGAATGAAACTGTTTCATTGGGCAATGTCACTTGTTCACCCCAGAAGTGATTTTCTCATGACCACATTGTCCTAGACATCTTTAATCTAGACAAAGCTTCCCAGTGGTGCTGCAGGGGTGCTGCTGTGTGTGAGTCAAGGAAAATGTCAGTGTTACCGACATTGAGGTTCTCAGAATTCATGGACAGCTGCTCAGTGGTCTCCAAGGGAGAGAGCAAGAGAGAGCCTCGTGCTAGACCTGAAGGGGAATATGATTTAGAGGATCAGAGGGGGAAAATGAGGACATTTAGGACATTGTTAAAGGAGAATGTCAAGGTTGCAATGTTAGGGGCATCAGTTCAGCATCATCACCAGGGCCCAGGCAGGATATGAGACCCCCTTCTGGGGAGGAGTGAGTAGGACTTGGCCTTCCTCTCTGTCAAAAGCTTGGTGTGAACATCACTCTAAATGCCTTGAGAAAAGAGCTTCCTTCCTGACCCATGTCTTCTCCATCTCTTTGTGTGATGATGGCAATGACGCCAGCAGAAATTGCTGAGAGGGGCAGAACAGGAATCAGGTCCCCATTTTTCTGACACAGAGCAGACAGGACACGAGTCAGTTGTAATGGACCTCAGGATCAGGCCAGACACAGAGAGGTCCCAGGCCTGATCTTTTTGGGGCTGAGACAGTTAAGTTTTTATTTTTCACCTCTTCTGGAAGTCTCCTGAGGAATGTTTCTTCAGTAGACCCTGTTGGCCAAGGGTCTTCTGGCCCAGAAATGCTTTTCAACTGGACAGATTCCCCCAGCTCTTGGCCTGGACAGCTGTAGCATTCCCAAGTAGCAGGGCAGGTGGGGAGGGACATGAGTTCCAGTGCAGGGTGATCTCAGCAAAGGGATGGGGACTGATCCCAGAGTCCAGGTCATCCTTTCAACTCTTGCGTGGAATCCATAACATCTCGGTTTCCACTTATTTTGGAGATGGTTTCAAATCTTCCGTCTCAAAGTCTGAGTCTTCCCTCAGGTGAATAGAGGAACCCTGCCTGTGGGTGTTTACTTGCAGGGCAGTGACCGTGTCTTCCTCATTTGTCCTTACCCCAGAGCTCAGTCCTGGGAAGGACAAGTTAGGCTCCATGGATGTTTTAATGAACACATGCCTGGGATGAGCTCTAGGTCACCCCTGGGCTGGGATCCAGTGCAGGTGTGGAAAGGTGTTCTTCCAGCCTGTTGAGCCCCACACTCATCCTGGAGCCTGCCCAGCTTTTGAGTCAGGGTCCCTGGAGATGAGGGTAAGCTCCTGAGGACAGTGAGATGCACCCACCCCTGTGCTCCTGCTGCTCTGCTCTAGTCTAAAGAGGGTGTGCAGGGCCATGCTCTTCCACTGGTTGCAAGCGCATCCCTGCTGGAATCCCTCTGGACCTGGATGTTGTCCTCACTGTCATATGCCCAGCCCCACACAGTGCCTGGCCCTTGTGCAGATGCCCAGGAAGTAACCGTAAATGTGTGGTAGGATCACAGCAGCAAATGATTCTGCAAAAAACACCAGGATAAGAGAGTCAGGTCTTCCTCATGTCTGGATCTTTGGAGCTGTCCTATCTAGTGTGCTTCTGTCATATACATGTCTCTTTATAGTTAAATAAACTTAAATATGTACAATGAAATATTCAAAATCTCCTCACAACAGCCACCATGCAATGGCCCAACAGCCATACAGCAGAGAGCATTTCCATCCCCACAGAATGCTGTCTTGCATGTCTGCTGTGAGCCTGGCCCAGGGTGTGATTGTTGGACTCTTCTCACTGAAAGTGTGCACATCAACGTTGGGATCTCAGGGTTGTGGGATTGAAGGCGAAACCTATAATGGGCCAGTGGAAGGAAAAATGGAAAGGTGATTCCTTCAGCTCCTCTTTCTCACTTGAAGGCTGGAAAGTGTGAGCAATGCCTTGTTGAAGACCTCTGGCTCCATAGAGCCTAGAGAGAGTCTGAGAACACTGAGGAAAGCTCAGGGTGATCTCGTGTAATCCAGTGTGACCCCACCTGGAGTAGGAGGGTGGGTGAGTCACTCTCTGAAATAACTTCTTGTTGAGATTTGTGTCTCTAAAGATTGGCCAGTGGACACCATCCATGAGGGAAGCTGCAATAGGACAATTTCTGCAGGTAGAAAATGATACCCTAGGCCGGGCGCAGTGGCTCACGCCTGTAATCCCAACACTTTGGGAGGCTGAGGTGGGTGGATCATGAGGTCAAGAGATCAAGACCATCCTGGCCAACATAGTGAAACTCCGTCTCTACTAAAAATACAAAAATTAGCTGGGCATGGTGGCGTGCACCTTTAGTCCCAGCTACTCGGGAGGCTGAGCCAGGAGAATTGCTTGAAACCAGGAGGCAGGTGTTGCAGTGAGCTGAGATCACGCCACTGCACTCCAGCCGGGGTGACAGAGGGAGATGTCATCTCAAAAACAAAAATATTTGCTTCTGAAATATTGTGCCCCCATGCTAGGACCCTGCTGTCTGAGTTTCTGCATCTTTTCCTCTGGTAGATTTCAGTCTCATGAATGCGTATCTTCCAACGCTGTTCTTTTTCAACATTATTATGATTATTTGAGACATATAAGAATTCATCAAAAATTTTGGATTATCTTTTCCATTTCTGCACAAATGGCTGTTCCCAGTTTGATAGTAGTTGCTGTGCGTCTTTGGATCATTTTGTACTATTGTGTATAAGTTAAGTTTTATCTTCCTGTCTGTGAATATGAGATGCCTTTTCATTTATTTGTACCTTCTCTACTTCCTTTCAGTCACATTCTGTTCTTACCAGCTTAAGAGTATTTCATCTCATTGGTTAAATTTATTTGGAAGTATCTAATGATGTCAGAGGTTATTATCCATGAAATTACATTTGTAGTCTTACTATTGGATTATTTATATTGATCGCATATTAACACAACTGCCGTTTGAGTGTTAACTTTGTACTCTGCAATTTTGATAAATTTATTAGCATGAATAGCATTCTTGTAGACTGTCTCCAATTTTCCATTTGCAGAATGTTAAAGAAGTTCTCAGCTTCATACCTCTCATCTCAAGTATATTGGTACTGTGAAGGTCTGTTCATATTTACCTACTGACTGGTGTCCTTCCAATTGGTGTAGTAAGGTTGTTCAAGAAATACTTTGCCTACTTATGCCATAATTTATAGTTTTAATTCTTTGTTCATGCTATTGTATTTATTATTTTTCCATAGAGTAAAATGCAGTATTTCTGATTAGATTCTGCATACCTAACTTCCCTCTTTGTGTTGACTGAAATAATATAGGAACATCTCTTGTGCTTCTGTCTTTCCACCATCAATTATCTTTTAAACTCTAGACTTTGGAATCTGAAGCAAATCTGGAATTGTGGAAATGTGAAGGAAAATGCACAAGAAAGAAACCTAATGTTGCTATTCCCATGGCTTCCCTCCTTACATCAGCCTGAATGTATGTTTAGTTCACAGTATTTGAGAGCGTGTTGCTTCTACTCATATCAGAAGTTTTCCCAAATACATACTGATAATATCTATGTCTAGGCCAGTTTACCTACCAAAACATAGTTTTAAACATACTTTTGTGGATTATTCAAAATTCCCTATGTACAGAGATATGAATAATATACTTTCACCCAATCTATTACCCTCCTCAGAAGGAAGGAGTGCACAAATCAGGTCTCCCATGACACCATCCAGAGCACTTTTCCAAGGCCAAGCTACAGTCATCTCCATTACTTGGCAACAGCCTCAGTTGGAGCCACTTTTCATTTAAGAGAAAGAAATCATACAGGATATGATATCACATGCTTAGAACCTTCCATTATGGTAGATAATTCTCCTCCCCAAGTAAACTGGTATTCGTTCCATTTGACCAGGTATCTGTTGATCTTTCATCAGGTCACTGGCTCATTTAGTAGACAATATGCACTTAAATTGTTTCCTTTTTTTCAGAATTAGCTACTGTGTGGAATCAGGATGTCACCAAAAGCATTTTTGACACTCGTATCTCATTCTTTTGTCCCAAGGTTAGAGTTCAGTTGAAATGATGATTTTTGGACAGAGCAGTTGTGCATTATGGCATCGCCCCTGACTTGGGAGCTTATCTCTCGGGTTTGCATGCAGCTCTGGAATATGTTAAGCTTTGAGATATCAAGCAAGTCAGTTCTTTTTTAATTTACCATTCTGAAGATCTACAATACACAGTTTATTTTAATAAACCCACTCAATACTTACTACAGACCTCACCTAAACAGTGATTGTTTACTATCCACACACTCCTTGGATGGAGAAACAGAAGGGCTAATGAATGTGCCCATGCTTCTAAGCCCCTAAAGGAAGGAGGTGAGATATGAACCTAGGGATATAGCTCTAAAGCTGAATTGATAATGAATTGTTGAACTGCGGTTATTACCCTCAGGAGGATGGCTCTCAACCCTACCATCACGGAGAGCCATAGGTTGGTTGTCTCACACATGCTAGTCCTAGATTTACATGAGTATACGGAGATCCCAAACACTGTCTATGATTCCAAGATGGCTGTAGCAGTCATGTGGCTTAGGGCAGACAACAGTGAATGTAACTGAAGGATATGGCACAGCCATTGGTGTGAATAATACAGAGCTGCCCCAGATGCCTCTGACAACAGGGTCAAATGCAAGTTCTGAATATTAGGAAGCAGTACTTAGAAATATTGAGAAACTCCTTTCAATGCTGGGGACATTCCTCAGCAGTTGGCCCCAAACAAATAAGATGAATCAGATATTTTTTGAGATAGTTGAAAACTCTTATCACCACAAGACCAAGAAATGATCAAATCCTGCAAACTACATTCATTAGACACAATGACAATTAAGGCAGCAAAAAAGCATTGGGTTACTAGCTCAGGACACTCACTGCAGCTCTGCACTGCAGAGTTAAATCACATCAGCATCCAGCCCATGTCTCCCTTCCTGAAATACACTATGCTCAGTGCACTGGCGAGTACAAAGATAGGATCCCCCCTAGGCCATTACTACACATGCATGACAAAGGAAAGGTGGACTGAAGAAGGAACTCTCGTGTGATTAACACTGGCTGTTTTATAGAATATAATTCCAATATTTCTGATTCTTCCATCATCAACTGTAACAAAAGTTTAGTATATAACTGCAATAGACTGCTTTGCCTAGAATTGAATCCATCTGTCTGTTCAACTTAGCTTTTATTCAAGGTTTGAAAAGTCTAAAAAACAGAACTGGAGTGACATCCATTTACGTGACAGCCATTTCCCTTTATGTGAATCCATAAATGGAAAAATATTCTTGGGACGTAAATCATATAAATAAATATTGTTGTCATTTCTGTTTGACACAATAAATCCCTAGTGTCCTCTTCTAAAGAATAAACCCCAAAAATGATTACACATTGCAAACCAAAAAGTTATCTAAAACCGGTCTCAATCCTATTTAGAAGTTTAATTTGCCAAGGTTAAGGGCATGCTGGTGACACAGCCCAGGAGGTCCTGAGTACATATGTCCAAGGTGATCAGGCTACAGTTTGGTATTTACATGTTTTAGGGAAACATAAGACATCAAATAATACATGCAAGATGTAAATTTCTTCTGTTTAGAAAGACAGGACCACAGAAAGTTGGAGAAGGTCGGGGCTCCAGGTCATAAAAAGGATTTCAAGATTTTCTGATTGTCAATTGGTTGAGTTTTAAAACCTGGAATCAATAGAAGAAAGTGTCTGGGTTCAGATAAGGGGCTGGGTTGACCCAGGTTTTAATTATGCATCTTCGAAACTGATGCTAAATCTGGTAGCAACATTATTGGGTGCTAGAGTACTGACATAGTCTTGAATATGCTGTTTGTTTAAAAGAGCTTCAAAACGTGTGAGAGGCAGAAGGTTCCATTGAACCTTAGTGTGCATTTGAGTTTCCATTTTCAGTTGACTCCTTTATATTGCTGTATGATGCCTCCAGTACGAGGTGGAGACCTCCATGTCTCATCTCCTTCCTGCTGCCCTCCCTTGCCAGCCCTCTTCCACCCAGGGGGACAGCCCAGCAGCAACTCAGTCCGTGCTTGATAATCACCCACCTCCATACCCCACATCCAGCAAAGGTCCCTGAGTAACTCACAGCCACCAACCACCAGGGTGCTGAGCTTTCCTCTGTGTCCTTCCAGTGTCTTCAGATGACCAGTCCTGGGAAGAGGAAGATCTGGAGGAGCAAAGCCTCTATGTAAGACTCCTTTTCTTTGTCTTCTAAAGAAATTTTGCTTTTGTGATTTATTCTCAATTAATTTTGATATGAAAATCTGAAAATGTACATTATGTAAAGTGTATGCAATTCTCTTTGTGGGGGTGAAGTTCAGTGGGAGTGTCTTCCCAACTAACATGCAATACACTGGGAGGTTTTCAAATGGCAGCATCCATTATGGGCTGTAATGCAGAGGCACTGTCCTCAACACATTTTCCTCCTTGGGTTAAACATTGTGTGTTTGCCCATTAAATCCACTTTAAAGGTGAATTCTGTGAATAAAGATCTTATCGTTCCATAAGCATCCTCATGGTTTTGGGGCTGTTGACCTAGGGCTCAGCCACCGTACTGCTTCTAGTTTTCTACCCTTGCCAAGGGAATAATAGCTCGATGTGAAGGGCACCACAGAATCTCATTCTCATAATGTTTTCTTTTGTTTAATTTCAGAAACTATCCCAGGAGAGGGTGAGAAGTAAGTACCGTGAAGTAACTCACTACATGAAGGACCAACTTGCTGCTTGAGTGTATAGAAACCTGATTGTGGGATCCCGCTAGGATGGAGGATTGGGGGTCTCCTGAGAGAAAGTGATTTGGCTAATATAGAACTCCAGCCAGAGAGGCTGTAGGAAGGTTTGTCTACCCAGAGCAAAGACCAGGGAATGATGTGTGGGGCAGTGTGGCTTCAGCTGGAGGAAGAGGCGTGGGTGAGTCACTCTTTCTAATGACTTGTCCTGATGTTTTTGTTTCTAAAGGCTGAATTCTGGGGAGCGTCTTCAGGCTCACTGAAGACGACCCCCATGGTAGGGAACTACATACCAGGTAGGACCTGATGGGAAAGGGTTCCTGAGAGCCTTCAGGTTATCCCCGCTGCTTGAGGGGCTGAAGAAGAGAGTATGAAATCAGAAAGAAAATGAAAATGTGTGTGAGGTTTGGTTTGTTCTTTTCAAAGTTTATTGTCATAAAGGTAGGAACTGTCTCTCTGGGCTATGAGGGTGCTGTGTTGATTAGAGATGATTTTTGCAGTATGCCCGCTCTTTTCTGCCCAGTGAAACATCAAAATCTTTGGTTTGCATTAATCAGCACTTCTTGGGATTATGCACAAGGGATGTAGGGCTGGGCATTGAGTGTCATCTGTAAAGGAAGGAAGGAATCTATGGGAACATCTCTCTCACAGGCATTTACTTAAACTTAGAGAAAAAGTTCTGCTCTGTGCCAAGGGGAAGTTGATAATCACCCTCTAAACTTTTAAGATTTGTTATAGCACATTTATGTTTCTGTCCTCTCTGTGGGTTTAAAGGGGTCTCCCAGGGGTGGATGGCAGAGTGAATGTTCACTCTGGGCTCACTGGTACATCTCCAGTCTCCTGGGAAGGCAGGGGAGAAGTCTGACCTTGATCACATTTGTAGCCTCCACTTCCCACCCCTACCACGGATTCTGAGATATGGCTTCTTTCTCTCCAGTTCTCTAATTTTTGGGGAAACCAAGAGTTCCTTCCCACAGAAGATGGCATTACACTATTTCCTGTCTTCAAATATTAGGCTTCCGTTGTTTTCTAAGTTGATATTTATAAGTTAAGTTCTGGACCTTTTATTCACAGATTGCTAAAAGTTGTGCAGCAAACTCCTATGATAAAATGTGCTGATAGCACATAATTCTGTCCATGCTCCGGATGACATTTTTATCTTTGGAGGATCCTCATTTTATATAATAAGATACAAAACTAACTGGGCACCCTCTATCCAGTCTGGGGCACTTCATTAAAGACCTGAGTTTGCTGCTATCTGTCATTTGCTTTTTTTCATGACATCTTTGAACCACCTAAATATTGCCAGCACCCTCTTTTGGGACCCTGACATCTGAGAGGGTGAGATGGCACAACTGCAGTCATCCCTGTTCCTCCCTGAAATTTTCCTCCTCCTTTAATCTTCTCCCTTAAGCAACCGGCTGTGACTGCTAATGACTTGTTTAGATCTCTCCAGGTTTGGACTATTATACATAGAATAAGTCAATATGTGTTTCTCGGTGTCTGGCTTTTTCCCTCACATTATGATTTGAAATTCATTCATGTTTGTAAGTGTAACTGTAGTTCTTCCATTTCCTTGTTGCATACCATTCCACTGTAGTCACATATTACAGTTTATCCACTCTACTGTTGATTGACATCGAATTTTCTTTTTCTGTTTTTCAATAATTATGGCCGTGAGAAGTAATGTTGCTTTAAGTATTTTTGTCAATGGTTTTGGAGTAATACTGGCACTCATTTCTGTGTAGTAGATTGTTAGAAGGGAACATATCTTTTATTGTCATGAATAGTGCCAAATCTTTTTCAAAATGGTGTTGCTAATTCACGCTCCTGTAGCAGCATATATGAGGAGACATTTCTCCAAATCCTTGTGAACTTAGTTTTATCTCTCCCTAAAAATTCCATCACTGTGGTTAGTCTTTCATTTCTATAGCATCTTACTTAAAATTTTTAACCAAAAATTTTGTTTTAATCTAATGATGCAGGCCAGTAGATTTGTGTACGCCCGTCTGACCCCAGCCATGTAAGTAATGATTGATCAAAATGTCACTATGCCACATGACTGTCCTTAATAACAACTGCTTAAGTTATTAAAATGAAAAGGATGACTGATACACATTTGAGTCTTGGATACTATGTGGTCACTTCTCTATGTTGCCTCCTTGAAGCATCACAATCACTTTGAGGCATTATTAGTTTGGTTCTATTCATTATACAGATGAGAAATGTGAGTCTCAGTTAAGTAAATTATTCACCAGACACACCCACAGCTGGATCTCTCTAACACCAAAGGCTAATCTATAAACTAACATGCTGCACTGCCTGTAGCGGTGAAGTAGACTTGCCGTATCAAACAGAATCACCTAGTCCTCAGTTGCACCATTCAGTAAGCATCAGCACAGCATGAAGTGTGCTCCCTGTTGTGTTGTGGGGACAAAACATCTATCCCAGGCCTCTGTGGCCGCCCGTTCTGTCCTGTCCAATGGAGCTCTGTTCTGTTCCATTGGTCTATATCTCTGTTTTGGTCCCAGTACCATGCTGTTTTGATTACTGTAGCAGTTGACTACATTTCTGATCAGGTTTACAATATTCATTGAGAGAAACCGAATGTTGTGCAAACAATCCACAGCACGACGTGCCCCTTATAAAGCTTTGTTTCTGCGTTGCAGGTAGTGCCGGTGTTCCCTTTGAAGTGTGACTCTGGGAAGTATTCTGGAGTTATTGTCAAGAAAAAAAGCTGGTTTCAATGTGAAGTGCCACCCTGATTCTGGGATTGTGATAGGAGTAAGCATAGTGCAAGTGTTTTTTAAAAACCTGAATTTCCCAGGGAAAAATCATGGCCAAATTTTGAGGCAGCAGCTGTGCTCCCTTTTGGGTGGCACTGAGTTGGGTGCTTGAGGATTGGTGGTGTCTCGTGTGAGGCTGCATCATGTGATGTGAATGTGGAGCTTCTGTGCAGGCAAGGCTGTGTGTTCTCTCAGGAGAGAGTTTCCATTTACAGAGCCCATTCGCCAGTGTCCACTTCTAAAAAATAAAATCCAGCCCCACTCTACTCTGTCTGTACAGTAACTCCTCCACCCTCACCAGAGCCATCCCTCGGTCTGGTTTATTATCCTCACTGTTCAGGTGGAGGACCTGAAGGGTCAAGGGGTGGCCCAGCTCCCGAGTTCCTGAATGAAAAAGTGAAAACACGAACCCAGGAGTGTGGGCCTGTGCTGACACTGGCAACTACTGGCATGCTCTTAGTCAGGGGTTGTTTGCCACCACTCAGGGAGTCCAGCATTCGTGTATAAGCCCTAAGGAGATCCGAGACACTGCCCATCATTATAAAGTGGCCTCCGTGGTCACACAACCCAGGACTGTAACCCAGTTACAGACACATCTCCCCACAGACCGGCGTAGTCATCAGTGTGAAAAGCACAAAGATCCCCAGGTGTTTGGATCAGCTCATAGATCCTTTTCTCTTTAATTTTTAAGTTCAGGGGAACCTGTGCAAGATGAGCAGGTTTGGTACATACGTAAATGTGTGTCATGAGGATTTGTGGCGCAGGTTATTTCATCATCTACGTATCAAACCTAATATCAGTTATTTTCCTGATCCTCCCCCTCCTCTCACCATCCACCCTCCTGTCGGCCCTAAGCTCACAAATTCTAAGAGGAGTGGGGGACCACATGGGCCAGTGCGGCCCACTTCAGTTGTGAAGTTAATTTGCTCAACAGCTGGCCGGAGCACATAAGGATCGGTGATGTCTTTTAGTAGATTTAGTAATATTATCTTCCCAAGCCCTAAAATGCTCAAACCCTGCCATCTGAAAATGGTGAGGAGAGGGACAGGCAGGAACTCTGTGCAGCACTTGGTTGGTAGCCTGGTTTCCATCCCCTCATGGCAACTCTCTTGTGCATGCGGGTTAAAGACCCTCCACCTCAACCCAAGCCTCCCCCATGAGGAGACTCTCACTGGTGGCCAGCTACTGCAGCGTATGGCCACCAGCCCAAGTGAAACAAAACGTTGCTTTAAAACAGGTTATGTATTCATAAAGTCCACATATTGTTTTGTCATCTCTGCTTTCTCTGTGGTTATGTCTTCCCATTAATTTCTGATATTAATTTTGTGATTTCCCTTTTTTCTTGATAAATCTCACTAATGACTTGTGTACTAGGCTTTTCTTGAAAACAACTGTTGGCTTTCATCCACTGCTGAGTCATCATCCATGGTTGGGACATCAGGGTCATCATCCACCGATGGAACATCATCCACAGAGGGGTCAACATCCACTGATGGGACATCATCCACTGCTGAGACATCATCAACTGCTGGGGCATCATCCACCAATGGGACATCATCAACTGCTGGGACATCATCAACTGCTGGGCATCATCCACTGATGGGACATCATCAACTGCTGGGGCATCATCCACCGATGGGACATCATCAACTGCTGGGGCATCATACACCAATGGGACATCAACCACAGCCAGGGTTGTTATCCACGGCCGGAGGCATCATCCACGGCCGGGTGCATCTTCCACAGCTGGGTGTGTCTTCCATGTCTGGGACATCATCCACTACTGGGTGCATCTTCCATGGCTGGGGCATCTTCCATGGCTGGAGGCATCTTCCACTGCTGGGGCATCATCCACACCTGGGTGCATCTTCCATGGCTGAGGCGTCATCCACAGCTGGGGCATCTACCACAGCTGGGGCATCATCTATGGCTGTTTTGTTCAATCTGTATCTGAGCCACAGATCCAGATTATTAAACAATAATTTGAGTTCCACTTTTACAGTTTTTATTTGTTTCATAAGTTATTCATTAATAATTGAATAAAATAATTAAACCAGAATTTTCCCCTTTTCATTATTTCTATTTCCATATAGAAAGAGTTGTTTTAAGAAAACAGATGCCTCTGTCTGTGTTTGTGAACAGGAGTGTTGGGTCTAAACCCTTTCTCTGGTAGCTCTGCAGGAAGATTGCCCACCTCACCCTTGCTTTCTGCGGCGGGTTCCAGAGGATTCCATTTAAAGGAGCATCTCTCCCCACTCTGCGTCACCTGACACCAGCTCTCCTGTACCGACTGGCTTTCTAAACTCTTTCTTCCACCTTCAATTCATTGAATTCAAGACTCTGGAAAATAGTTAAAAATTATAAAAAGGTGGGAGTGGGGGTGATCTGGAAATCCCTGCTATAATATTTTTAAAGGAATCTACTGGAAACTATTTATGTTTTAAATAAAGCCATCCCTTAGCACTATAATATCAAGCCATTCTTTTTTTTAACAACTTTGAGATATAATTCAAATGTTTTTATATGAACATATATGTGTGTATGTGTATATATACAACTATATACATGTGTGTATATATACACATAGTTGTATATACATGCACATACACATATGTATAGTTATATATAGTTGTTTATATATATACACATACACACACGCATATATATATAGTTGTTTTAGGACACAAAAATACTGATCTTGAGAAAAAAGCATTGGCCTACATAAATATTGAAACTATCTGGCATAGCAAAAGTCCCCTTTAAGAAAATGACTTACAAAGCACAGAGTGACAGAAAATGCTCACGGCATGTATATGTGAAGAATGTGCCATGTTGGCCCCAGCTGTCAACATTGCCAGTGTTGCTGCTGTGCTCAGTGCAGACAGCTTGGCATTTGTTCAGAAACTTCGGATGCTGAGGGTGGCTGAGCCGGCCCTTCCTGGGCCACAGACCCTAAATTGGACAGAGGGGAGGGACTGTGGGTCAGAATCAGCATAGTGAGGAGGGCGGGTGTGTGGAGCAGAGCCGACTGTGGATCCCCTGTCCCCAGGTGAGGTGTCCCCTCCTCTGTACAGTGAGTGAGGAGGGTAAAGACAGGAGGCCTGGGTATGGTTCAGATGCGACTCCGCTTCCTGACGCTCTGCTGTGGAGCCTGAGCTTTCCGAAGCCACCTTACATCTCCCAAAACCTTCACAGGAGCAGAGCCACTGCATTGAAATAAGAGCTGTGACCCGCCTCTTCCTGGGCCCCTCTGTCCTGAGTTCTCACAGCTGAACCGGAGGGGTGAAGGTGTGTCCTGGCAGGTCAGTGTTGCCACCCAAACCTACCCAGTGGGCTCCCTGATGACCAAACTCCCCTGGAGGCTTTGAGTCATTTTCCAGCTGGGAGAGGCCAACTCAGGAGTGTCCCTCACTGTCCCACACTGTCCTCAGATCCCAAAGCCTTCCTGCCTCTGACACACCGGGGCATCTCAGGTGGAGAGCGCTGGCTGTCCTGATCCTCCTTTCTGAAGCGGCTCACGATGTCACAGAGGGGACAGGGCAGCAGGGAATCCTAAGTAAAGGGCGTGGGTTGAAGGGAGGTCACTTGTTCCTGCCAGCTGTGCCAGTAGAGCATGTGTGGCACTTTCTGTTGGTGTTTCCTGGGACCCAGAAGTGCAGAGTTTACTCACACTATTAACACTCATCATCAGCCACCTAAAGGCCTCTCTTTCATATTTTTAATTATTACCATTTCAAATCATGTTTTCCTCCATCTCTGAGTCACCAACTCAAGTGTAAATCATGTGGTTCCACTCCAACTTCCAAATCACTTCTACAGACACTTAAAGAATTCATAGTGTGTTTCCATTTCTTAAGCAAATAATTTTTCCTCTTTAGGCCTTATCTGATTTATTTGTTATTTTTTCTAAGATTTAAACTCAAACATTTAATTTCATCCACGTGTGCATATGAACCATTTCCATTACTTCCAATGGGCCAGCATTGTGTAAAGTACATTTTAGTTTAAACCCTGTGCTGAGCATCCAAGTTGCTGCCGATACCACGTGACCAGTGAGGACTTCCTCCTGCATGTTTCCCTCCATCTCTGAACCACTGTGGACTAGCTGCATGGAGGGTGCACACTTAATGTTACTATGTGCTGAGGGAAGTCCTGCCGGATGGCTGACCTCCTTAATATCCCAGTTGTAAGAGCTTCTGAAGCTCCACAGCCTGGCTGGAAATTTATTTTTATTTTTTAAATTGCAACATTAGTTGTCTACTCAACAGTCACTGGTTTCATGCCTCACTCAGAAGTAACTGCACAATCCTAGGGCATCCACAGGAACCTATAGGATTTGCCGGCCCCTGCCCCTGGCTGGCTGATCTCCAAACCCTCTCCCTGGCTTCCCGCTGAGGAGGCTCTGGCAGCTCCTGCCACTCCCATCCTGCTCCCCCCAAGCCCTTTTGCTTTGCTCTCTGCCCTTCCAGGCAGTTCCTCCCACACAGACACACTGGGCTCTGCAGGGGTTTCTTTCACTTCAGGTGGATCAGAACATGTGTTCATGTGGCTTTTATTCACCCACATTTTGCCTTCTCTAAATTGCTTTGTTGTGATATTTGTCCATTTTTAGTGACATGTCCATTTTATATCTTTTCTATTTTTTTTTCTGAAATCTAGATTGTCCTTGCTAATATCTTTCCATTGTTCCATATCCCTCTGCAATTTTGCCTGTTGGATCCTTCTTCTAACAAAGCACCTTAAATAGTCATTCTGGATAAGTTATGTGACTTATCAAAATCCTAGAAACCTCAGCAAGTTCAGCACATGAAAGTGCACTCAATCCCAAGTCATTAGCAGAGTCCACATTGAAACTAGTTTCTCACTCTTACACCCACCAGGATAGGCACGTTATCAGAGACAAAAATGCAAAGGGTGGTGAGGATGTGGAGGAATTTGAACTGTCAGGTTACTCTGGAAGCATACTTAGTTTCAACCATTTTGATAAATGGCTTTCTAGTGTGTACTACAGTCATCAGCACCTGTGACCCTACAGTCCCACTCCTGCCATCTATGTCCAAGAGACATGTATGAGCCAAGGATGTTGGTGTCCACCTGGCGGACTTTACAGAAGCCTTGTTTCAAGCAAGCATCATGAGAAACAGCAGAGTGAATGTAAAAAACACAGAGGTGTAAACTAGTTGTGCCAACTTTCTACAATGTTATATACTGACTCAGCAGTACAAAATGACAAACGCTTCATCACGTGGAACATGGGTGAAATTCACATATTCACATATAATTTTCAACCAGAAACAAAAGAGTACATACTGTAGGTTTGCATTTATATGATGTTTAAAAATAAATTTAAAATGTGTTGTTTTAAATTTAAAATTTAAAATCATGATCAGGGTAGGTATGTCCTGGGGTTACTGCCTGGAAATTAGCTGCATAGGGACTGTCGGGGATTTACATCTGGATGGTGGTAAGACAGTGTTTGTAAGAAGACAGCCTTTTGCACATGTCATATGTGTGCACTGTGCCACGGGTAAAACAACCATCACCTAAAAACTAATGCAAATATTATCTTTCCGTCATTCAAGTGTCCATCCTTATTGTCTCCCTGTGAGTCTATCTATATTTGAAATAGAAGTAATTTCAATTTTGTATGTACAAGAACACACTCACACTGCTCTCTTTTAACTGGGAAAATCATGATAGCAAACTCTGTAAAAGACATGACAAGAAAGGTGAATTAAAATTCAAACTCTTCAATACTGTTGCCAAAATATCACACAGTACATTAGTAATCTTGATTCTGAGGTTTTTTTTATTTTTTTTCTAAGTTTGGGATACATGTGCAGAATGCGCAGGTTAGTTACACAGGTGTACATGTGCCATGGTGGTTTGCTGCACCTATCAACCCGTCATCTACGTTTTAAGCCCCACATGCGTTAAGTATTCGTCCTAATGCTCTCCCTCCCCTTGCCCCCTACCCCTGACACACCCCAGTATGTGATGTTCCCCTCCCTTTGTCCATGTGTTCTTATTGTTCAGCTCCCACTTATGAGTGAGAACATGCGGTGTTTGGTTTTCTGTTCCTGTGTTCGTTTGCTGAGGATGATGGCTTCCAGCTTTATCTATGTCCCTGCAAAAGTCATGAGCTCACTCTTTTTTATGGCTGCACAGTATTCCATGGTGTATGTGTGCCACATTTTGGTTTTGTAAAGGAAAGACTGGGGTTTTGATATGGATATAAATGTGGTGGGATGAGGACAGGATCCCTACTGTTTAGGGTGCTGCTGGGGAGAGTGGTGAGACGAGACAGAGCCCTCAGGTTAGAGGAATGGACATTTGGTTAGAAATAGGACCTGGGTGGTCCTCAGGGACAGTCCTGGTGTGGGGTCTCCAGGCTGTAGCTGTGGAGGTTTCCCTCTAAGAAGAGAAGGGACTCTGTGCATTGTCCCTGCAGGGCTTGGGATGCAATAGGAGTCTGAAGACACTGACCTTTGGTTTGGAAGAAATGAACAGGAAGAAAGGTCCACTCTGTTCTGGTGCAGCCACTGCCCATCCTCAGCCAGGCCTCAGTCCAGCTGCACAGACAGTGGCTCAGATCAATAGTAAGTCAGACGGGAGGCTTTATAAACTGAGTTCATCAAGCTGACACTCCAGCCCAGGCATCCCTTATAAGACGAGGGCATTAGCTGCTCACCCACAGTTGGTCAAGTGGAGGGAAGTGAAGCAGTCATGTGACAGTTTAGAATGTTGCTTTCTAATACAATTAGGGGTCAGTTGGCTGCAGGGGTCCCTTGTAACCAACTGATCATTGGAAACGTGTGGCCCATGGCAGCTGAGTGTGACGCTGCTATGAAAGGATTGCCCTGTTTTGAATCACCCTCGTCTTTCCAAGGGGCTTCATTTGAGGTAAACCACACCCTGTTTGGGGTCTGGGATGGAAAGGAAGAGACAGAGGCTGGGTCTTGTGTCCAAGCTCTTTTCCGGGCTCAGGCATCTATTCCAGGATATCAGCCCTCCCACAGAAACCTTGGGTGAGGACATCTTGAGAGTCAGGGGAGTTCATGTTTTGAGGGGTCTAAAGCATGATCTGGAGGTCTGGAGTGTGAAGACATCTCTGGCCCTGAGGCCTCAGGTATGTTTCTGCCCGGGGTGCATCACACAGCAGTGTGGTGACTGGAAGGTCACATGCCTTTAGGAGAATATCTTCCACCTGTGAAGCACAGGCCACAGCTCCTACTCTGCCCACCCTCAGGGCTGGCGTGGGCAACACAGGAGATGATCGCATGTACTGTCCATGCGCTGTAAAGCCTCTCACACAGGCAAATGTAGAAAAGCCAACCTCCACCCTCCCCTGGCCTTGAGCATCCATGTCCCCTCTCTGGTCATCCACTGTCAAGTGCGTAGCTTCTTCTCCCAGGCATTTAATGACAGAGGGATCATGGAGCATTGAAGAATCAGCCACTTTTTCTAAAGCTTTAACTCTGTTCAATGATCTTTGGCCTCATCATGCTAACCTGTCAGCCCTATTAAAGTGTTTAGATGGCAGTGCAGAGAACTGGAGGCTGAGGGATTGCAGGACGTTCCCTGGTTCTCGTGGCTCTAAGTGGGACTGAGCCCAGGCCCTCAGGTCCCAGCCCCCATGCTCAGTCACTCTGCTCTGCCTTTCTGGACCGTCTCATCATAAAGGCATTTTCCACACAACATTTCTCTTGGTGTTTCAAGTACACGTGAAAACCCAAGATCTTCCGAAAGCCCAGCGTTGGCTCAGAGGCTGTCGGGGAGTCAGTGCAGTGGGATCCATTGTTTCAGCTCTGCATAAATTATGGTCCGTTTCCCCTGGTCTTCTGCTAACAAGATGTCAGCAGTTCTCTTTACTGTGAGTGCAGTTCCCAGGATCTTAGCTGATGAATTTGAGGAGAAAAACATTTTCCTCCTTCAAGAATCTATACAGCCCCAGACCAGCAGCAAGTCAAGAAGGGGCCCCCAACCAAACACAGGCGCACCTGCAGACAGTGAGCTGACGGCACTGAGGATACTCAGCCCTTATGTTGATTCAAGAATAACGATTGCAGGTTTGTTCCAAAGTTGCATATTTAAAATAAATCAATAAAAATGCTAAGCCATATTGTCATTCATGTGAGAAAAATTTAATTTACTGTTCAATCACTAGTGTTTCAACCACAAGAAGATACACTCACAGCTCAGCTTTGGGTCACATTTAATAGCGAAACACATCTGAAGCTCCTGATGAGACATTAACTGATTGTTAAACATTTGCTGCAATAGATCTACACCTAAAATAGTGTTGCCAAATGACTCTTTAATTAATAGACATTATTATTTGGATAACTTTTATATTAGCAAAAAATAGAACAGATACTGAAGTTAGCACAGGCCTTTTTCCTCCATTTCCCCCATAATTGACGTATCAGAATGGTGCATTTGTCATAGTTAATGAACCAATATTTACACACTATTAACTTATGTCTTAGCATTATTATAACTTTCTATTTTGCATTTTCATGTTTTTTTTTTTTTTAATTTGCAATGTCTTGCTCCACCTTGCATGCACTCATTGTTCTGCTGCTGACAACCCCCTTTGTTTCTGTTATTTTTTCTGTCTGTTCCTTGGAAACAGTTTTTTTTTTTTTTACCAATCTCACTCTGTTACCCAGGCTGGAGTGCAGTGGCACGATCTTGGCTCCCTGCAACCTCCGCCTCCCAGGTTCAAGTGATTCTTGTGCCTCAGCCTCTCAAGTGGCTGGGATTACAGGTGCCCCCCACCACACTTTTAGTAGAGACAGGCTTTCCCTGTGTTGGCCAGTCTGGTCTCTGACTTCTGACCTTGAGTGATGTGCCCACCTCGGCCTCCCAGAGTGCTGGGATTACAGGCATGAGCCACCACACCCAGCTGGAAACAGATGATTTGTTAAATTGTCTCTAGAGTTTGCCTTTTTACAAAATGACACCTAGCTTGAATCATAGAGTATGTAGCTTCTTCAATAGACATTAAAGATCATGCCATGTTGGTCCATGGTGCCAGCACCTTGCTCTGAAACATCCCAGCATCCAGAACTGAGAAAACACTGCATTTATGCCACCCAGCCCATGGTATTTGGGTTACCTTTTCTTTTCTGTGGGCAGGGTCTCACTGTGTTGCCCAGGGTGGAGCACAGTGGTGTGATCTGAGTTCATTGCAGCCTTGACCTTCTGAGCTCAAGCGATCCTCCCATCTCAGCTGGGACCACAGGCACACACCACCATGCCAGGCAAATTTTCTCTATATTTTTGTAGAGATGGGGGTCGCACTATGTTGCCTAGGCAGTTCTGGATCTCCTGGCCTCAAGCAGTGTTGGGATTCACTCAGGGTGGCTGGCAAGATATTAAGGGAAATATCAGTTATACGATATAGACTCAAACATTTTGGAAGGCAATCACGGGTAAAAATTAGGGGTAATAGAAGCTTCCCCAGTTAAGTCTGTTCACCCCACTTTCCTTTGTCTCTAACTCCCTTGTTTACTCATGTGGTCTGAAAACTAACCTTTGAGCCAATGGCCCTCTGGGGGAAGGTCAAAGGGAGATTACCCCTTAATGGTGTTTGCTCTGGGCCCTGGAACCAAACCTTTAACATGTTAATTATCCACAAGCATGTTGACTTAGAACTTCTGTCATTAAATCTAAACTGAATAAATGTGAGGAGGGAGAGTGATTGAAGGCTTGGGTAGCTCAATGGCCCTCTGAGAGCAGCTGACTTGTTCATGGTACTTTGTGTGTGGAGGGTATTTATTCATCTGTCACAAAGTCAGGGTTTGCAGGGTTTGCAGGGTTTGTTGGCCCCCACAGGTGGGGATCAACATCTCAAAGCAATCCACCTGCCTCGGCCTCCCAAGGTACTAGGGTAAGAGGCGGGAGCCTCCTCGCCCAGCCAGCCTTGTTCTAGCAGCCTGCACTGACCCTGGCCGACTCTTCCAGATGACACTGGTTGGAAAGGGCAGTCGGGAGGGGCAGTATCAGGCTTTAAGCTGTGTGAAAGGGGAAGTTTTGCCCAGCAGCAAATCCTCTCTGGATTAAGAGTGTGGTGATTGGCAGCCACAGTGAACTAGAGAGACACATCTTCCAGGGAAAGCCTGCACCTCCTCCAAGGTGTCTGTGCTGGCTTCTGGGGCCTTTGACCACTGCTTTCCATCGAGTACTCTGTGTTCACAGGGGGAGCAAAAGACCTGAGAAACTCCATGCAGCGTGACTGGTCCTCATGGTCTCTTCTCTCCTGTAATTGTAGGTGACCTCAGGAAAACAACCTGGATTCTGCAATCACTGACTCACTGATGAAAAATCCAGATGAAAAGAAAGGCGGGGCTTTCCTGCTGCCTTCAGTCTGGAGATCTGATTCCAGCTTCCCGCTGGGCACAAGGCGGGGTGGTGGAAGGAGCGGTTTTTGCAGGTGAAGAACCCTGGCACCATTGTACAGTCCCTGGAGGAGCCATGTCCCTCTAGGTGGGTGGGTTTGTGTGCATGGGACTCTGGGGGGGTCTTCATGGGTGTCATGTGCTGTGACTGAGTGTGTGTGGGAGTGTGTCTCCTCGGGAGACGTGTCCCACCTACACAGCACAGATGCCACATCAACATTCTCTAGGGGAACCCCACTATCACTGTGTGCTTTCCACACATTGACACATTCATGGCTCACCACAGCCTTCCCCACAGACCCACTTCCCAGCCCCATGCCTCAGAAAATGAGGCACAGAGAATGACCCACACTCCTGAGCTTTTCTGTGAAAGAGATGCAAGTGAGTGAGGGGCGGGGCCCTATGTGGAAGCTCAGGACCACTGGGTGGCATTCCTCCCTCAGCAGCGGGCTTCTGGGTCACAGGGCAGGGGTGATCCAGCCCCATGCATATGCCTGGAAGTACCTGGGCGTGTGGAGTTCCAAGACACCACCCACGGTTAAAAGGCAGCCCCAGTGCTCACATAGCCCATGTCATCTGTGCGTATGTCACAGATTTTCACCAAGCCATTAGCCTAAAAAGTCCAAGTCATGGAAACAGAGTAGAAGGATGGTGTTGGATAGTGAAGAACATGGAGAGCTGGTGAAGGGCACCAAGTTTCAGTTATGTGATGAGTATGTTCTGGAGACCTGGCACACAGCATGGCAGCCGTAGTTGATAGTGATGAACTGCACACTCGGAATATTCTCACCACACACACAAATGGTAACCTTGTGAAGGGATGGGAATGTTTATGAGCTTGATGGTGGTCCTCATTTC
>NW_022437833.1:0-24024 GCF_009761245.1 Sapajus apella | reverse complement strand
AGCCAGGTATCCTTGGAAGCAGATCCTCCAGCATCACTCAGAGCCAGGACCCGGCCTCACCCAGCCTCACCCAGGAGCCAGCACCAGCGTGCAGCCAGGTATCCTTGGAAGCAGATCATCCAGCATCACTCAGAGCCAGCACCCAGCCTCACCCAGGAACCAGCACCAGCGTGCAGTCAGGTATCCTTGGAAGCAGATTCTCAAGCCTCACTCAGATGACTACGCCCCCAGCCACACCTGACCAAACCTCAGGAGAAACCTGAGCCAGAGTGGCCAGCCTGACCATCCCAATCCTGACCCACAGAATCCCAGAGAGATGACAGGCGTTTACTGTTTGTTTTTAAGCCACTGCACAGCCATGTTCGGTGATTTGTTTCATAGCAATAGGTAATGAAGTGACCTTGGACAGAGCTGTGTCTATCCCATCATTGAAGAACCCAGATCACACAAAGTGCAGGAGTAAGTGGAGCTGAGAGGACGAAGGCATGCAGCAGCAACCACCCCGCTCAGAGTTTGCTGTGAGCAGAACAAGCAACGGCAGACATCTGTGGGCATCTCCAGGATTTTACCCCATCAGCTGTCCCCTCCCATCAGCCCTTTAAAGACTTCTTCCTCTGTGACTACCAGCGTGGCCAAGGGACTCCTAGCTGATGTTTCTTTGAGATCAGAAATTTGGGAAGACATTTATACACTAACATCATACCATTATTTAACATAGCAAAAATAGCCTAAATGTTTAAGAACAAGAGAGAGGTAAAATGAATTATTTTTCTTCCATATGATACTATATTAAATGGTTATTAGTGCAGTTTTTGGAACTTTTTTTTGAGATGAAGTTTCACTCTGTCACTCAGGTTGGAGTGCAGTGGTGCCATCTCAGCTCACTGTAATCTCCGCCTCCCAGGTTCAAGCGATTCTCCTGCCACAGCCTCCCGAGTAGCTGGGATTACAGGCGTGCGCCGCCGCACCTGGCTGATGTTTGTATTTTTAGTACAGATGGCATTTCTCAATGTTGGCCAGGCTGGCCTTGAACTCCTGACATCAGATGATCTGTCTGCCTTGGCCTCCCAAAGTGCTGGGATTAGAGGTGTGAGCCACTGTGCCCAGCCTGGAGCATACTTACAGTGATTTGGGGATATTCTCATGTTGTAATACTAAGTAAAAAAATTAGAGAAAAAGAGAGAATTATACCAGTTGTACAATGCTATGTGGCCATTCCCTTAAAACGTATATCATTGATTAAAAATCACAGAGCCCTTTACTAAAATTTTAGCAAACACATTTTTATTCACTTTACAAATGATTACCATCTGGCTGAAACTGATTAATGTCTCTCATAGCTCTAGCTTTATATTTTTCTTTCCTGTCATTTGTGCATTTATTTCTTTGGGAAAAAATATCGCCAAGACATACAAATCAAATTGCATTTCATTAAAAGTTCAACAAAAAGTATGAAATCTAAGGACTATCCTTAGAAAATTCAAGGCATATACGTACTGTTGGATCATAGCACATTGTCATTCATTCATTCATTCATTCAATAATTGCTTATTTAACAAATATTTCTTGGCCAGGCCTGGTGGCGCATGCCTGTAAACCCAGCACTTTGGGAGGCTGAGGTGGGTGGATCACCTAAGGTCAAGAATTTGAGACCAGCCTGGACAACATGGTGAAACTCTGTCTCTACTAAAAATACAAAAATTAGCCAGGCATGGTGGTGAGTGCCTGTAATCCCAGCTGTTCGGGAGGTTGAGGCAGGAGGATCGCTTGAACCTGGGAGGTGGAGGTTGTGGTGAGCCGAGATCCTGCCATTTTACTCCAGCCTGGGCAACGAGAGCAAAACTCCGTCTCAAAACAAACAAACAAACAAACAAAAACAAATATTTCTCAAATACTACTTAGGTTGTTGCCAGGTGTGGGGACATAAAGATGGATGAGACACTGTGCTTGCTCTCAATGAGCTGATGGCCAAGGACAAATGAGTAAATTAGCACATTCAGAATCGCTTGGGAAGGATTGTGCTCAGAGTGAGCCCAGGGCACTTAGGAAGCTCATGGCAGGGCCCCCCAGACAATCTAGAGGCGTGGCCACTGTCCCCCTCGTTCAGTTTAATCATCTGTTTAAAGAGCATGTCTCTACCCTTTCCTGTGATTCTTAGTAATGACCTTTGGCCTGGGAAATGCAATTCTAATCCAGTGACCTTCTAGTTAATACCTGCTAACTCTGCTAATTTATTGTTGATTTTCTAGAGGAGTAAAGGAAACCAAGGTTTTCATCAGACCCTGAAAGCTGTTTGCCTGAAAAATGGCATCTATGCCTCCAGGACTCTGGCGAGAATTGATCTAAACGAAGCTCTCACTCAGCCCATCTACGACCAGATCGACCCTGTTTTTGCAAGCATTTTTAGGTAAAGAATCTTTCGTCTTGCCCCTTCAGGAACAGACATCAGAAGAACGTTGAGCCAGAGTCTTTAAGAATTTAGAATTTGTATCTGGAAGTATAAAGAGTAGCTTGTAACTAGAGGAGGAAAGCTTAGTCTTTGGCAAAACGCAAAAGCCTCCTTGGTCTGGTTTACTTAAAAATTTCCCATGATGACCCGGACACAGATTGAGATGCTGCCTTCAGACTAATATTATGATTCCCATTATTTTTCAGATATCTCACACATGCAGCTGGGGATACATTTTCTTAGGGATCTGAGCCGAGGACAGGCTATTTTGATTGGAGAGAATGGAATTAATCAAACATACATGGTCCTTAGAACTTTCTTTCTTTCCTTTTTAAAACAATGAGACAGGGTCTTGCTCTGTTGCCCAGACTGGAGTGCAATGGCACAATCCTAGCTCACTGCAGCCTCGAACTCCTGGGTTCAGACAAGCCTCCCACCTCAGCCTCCTGAGTAGCTGGGACCACAGGCATATGCCATTCTGCCTGGCTAACTTTTAACAGATAGATTTTTTTTTTTTTTTTGTAGAGATAGGGTCTTGCTATGTTGACCAGGCTAGTCTTGAAATCCTGGCCTTAAGTGATCATCCCCCCTTGGCCTCCCAAAGTGCTGGGATTACTGGCATGAGCTACCACATCCCACCTCAGAGCGTTCCCTGAATGCACTGAAGACACTGTGTCTGTTTCTGACACTGCCTGTTCACATACATGACATGGGTGTGGGGAGTATACCTCCTTGGTGAGCCCTCCTTCCCTCCTTCCTTGACCTCTAATTCTTTACTCCATTGATAGAAATAGAATCTCCCAGTCCCCAGTACAGCTGCCCATCCCCAGTCCCTGTCCTTCCTGCTGGCATTTCACATGGTTGCCAACTGGTGGCTGCTTGAACCATTCTCCAGCCTTTGCTTGTGTCTTACTCAGAGCCCCCATCCCTGCCCCACCTTTCTTTTTTTATTCTTTTGTTTTTGAGATGGAATCTTCTGTCACCGAGGCTGGAGTACAGTGGCGCAATCTCCGCTCACTGCAACCTCCACCTCCCAGGTCAAGCTATTCTCCTACCTCAGCCTCCTGAGTAGCTGGGATTACAGGTGCCTGCCACCATACCAGGCTAATTTTTGTATTTTTAGTAGAAACGGGGTTTTACCATGCTGGCCAGGATGGTTTCGAACTCCTAACCTCATGATCCGACCGCCTCAGTCTCCCAAAGTGCTGGGATTACAGGTGTGAACCACTGCGCCTGGCCTTGCCCCACCTTTCTTTAAGCATGTCTTGGTTTATGTCATTCCACCGATTGTACCCCCACTTTGTTTACAATTCTGTGGGCTAAACTTCAAATTCTTTAGAATGCATTCAAGACCTTCCATCTGCCTCCAGCTTCCCTTTCCAACCTCTGCCTACGCCCCAGCCTGGTAGCAGCCCTCTGCTGTAGCCCGCCCAGCAGGTGGCAAAGAGAGAGTAGCTACATGTCCCGGGCACCAGTGCTAAGTACTTGGCATGCATTAGCTCATCAGATGTTCCCAGTAACTCTAAGCAGTGGCTTCTGTCTTTTTACATCTGAGCAAACTGAGGTTCAGAAAATTGTGGAACTTTCCCAGTGGCGCCCAACTCGTGAGCCACGAGCTGGGATTTAAAGCTTGTACTCTCTCCTCTGCAGCCTCTCACTTCCTATTTCTGGGATATTCTGAAACCACTGTGCTTCCCACGTTGTCCCATGGGGAATAACTTCTTTCCGCCTCCTCAGATCTTACCCAACTTTTAGGTATAAGAGTTCAAGTTCCACCCTTTCAAGTGGACACACGTTGACCGTGGAAAGACTGTGAGTTCTCCAGTTAAAGCAGTATTCCAAGGCTGGCTCTGCCTCTTACTAACTCTCTGACTTTGGACACGTCAGCAATTCTCTCTGAATCTCAGTTTTCTCGCCTGTTAAATGGACATTATCTCACGAACTTCATAGGTTTTTATGTCAAAGGCCTGGCACAGCACGGTGTCTGGCACGTTGTAGGGATTTGATAATTGTTGGATCTCATCCTCCTTCTCTTAAATGAACAGAAGGACACAGCTAGTTTCATGTTTGTTTCAGTCTCACAGCAGCCACCATTCTCGTAAGCTTCTTTGTCACTTTCTTCTGTAGGACGGGGAAGCCCACTGGTTTGGCTCTGATGCCTCACCTTGATGCTTTTAAGTACTCCCTGCAGGAGAAAATGATGGAAATTGGGATACGAAGTGGCTGGAAATATGATAGCTACAAAAAAAATTTCCTGATCCAGGAGGTAAGTTCCTTACATAGTGAGGAGAGGAGTGAGGTTGGGCGTGGCTTTCTTCCCAGGCTGGTTTTGTAGGTTGCCAGTGAGTTACTGCCTGTTCCCTGGAGTGTCGGGGTCTGGGAGGGCCTCTAGGAGGTGCTGTGAAATACAGAGCACAGTGGGATATGGGGAGAGCAGTGGGCCTAAGATTGCCTGGAGGAGGTAGGAGACCTTTGCTCCACTGTGAAGCCACCAAGAGCGCGCACCAAGGTTGTAAAGTTTGCTCAGTTTCCAGGAAGAATCTTTAAAGAAGCTTTAGTTGTATGAAACTTTGCATCAGCTGGAAACGTGTTCGTTAACCTACCGTTTTCACCAGTGTTACAAAGTAGCATCCAATGCAGTGAAGCTTAAAGAAGTCATTTTTTTGTTGTTGAATTTTAGGTCAGTTTCTAGTTTTGAGGCCTCAAGACTCTTGTCTGTGACTCACTTTCTTCCAGTGCCAGCCTAAATTACATGGCGGTGCTAGGGAAAGAGCTTGTATCTCCTCTGGCCCCCAGAGAGGGACCATTCCAGGACCTTGCCTGTGCCTGAGTTCAACTCAGGAAATACTTATGAAGTAGTTTGTAGGTGCCAGGCACCAGGGGAAGCGCTTGGGTTATAGAGATACTTAGAACAAAGCTCCTGCCTGTGAGTAGCTCTCAGCCTAGTTGTGGAGATGACAGGCAAACAGCCAGGTATCGTAGGAGGAGGGAATGGTGGCCAGGCACTGGCACACCTGACCTGCTTCCGTTGAAGGAATTGCCACCAATGACCTCTGTTGCTCTGTCTTCCTAGATAAGTGCCATCCTCGGGGGCCTGGAGGACCACATCCTCAGAAGGAAGAGGAGGATCTATGAGTCCCTCACCGCCTCTATCCAGAGTGACCTGAAGCTCTGTTATGAAGGTGCGGGCCGCAGGGAGCAGCATTCCTGCCTGTTCTGGGACTTTCTGTCAGCGCCTTTCGCATCCTTTTGTGCGGCTCAAACCCCTTGTCTCCTTGCACCCTAAGTCTTTTTTTTTTTTTTTTTTTAATTTGAGATGAAGTCTCACTCTGTCTCCCAGGCTGGATTTCAGTGGCACGATCTCGGCTCACTCACTGCAACCTCGACCTCCCGTGTCCAAGCGATTCTCCTGCCTCAGCCTCCCGAGTAGCTGAGGTTACAGGCGTGCACCACCACGCCTGTCTCATTTTTTGTATTTTTAGTAGAGATGGGGTTTCACCATACTGGCCAGGCTGGTCTCGAACTCCTGACCTTGTGATCCACCCACCTTGGCCTCCCAAAGTGCTGGGATTACAGAAGTGAGCCACTGTGCCCAGCTGGCAACCTAAGTCTTTGCAGTACTCTCAGTCTGCACATTGCAACCACATGACTGCAGGTGTGGGGACCCTTCTCTGTGTTTTCCAGCTCTTCCTGTACACCCTTGGTCCAGGCACCCTGCTTTTTATCCTGCAACATCCCAGCTGCTTTAGCTGTAGAATGCAGTGTCCAGCTCTTATTCTTGTTTCCAAGTATTCGCAAATACTTGGACTCGCCTGTGAACCCACTTTCAGACTCTTCCTGTTTTGGTGGCTCCATTGTTTGAGGGGTAGGGAGTGATTTTGCAAGCTTCAGCCTGATTCAGTCATTAGGTTTTCTGAATGCTGGTTATTATCTAAATATTGAAAATGTTATTTTTATATAAATGTGTGTGTGTGTGTGTGTGTATACTTTGTTGTTGTTGTTTGTTTGTTTACTTGGCTTGCTTATTTTTCTTTCTAATGCTAAAGATTTCTTTCTTTATTTTTTCTTCTTTTTCCTTTTTTTTTTTTTTTTTTTGAGATGGCGTCTCCCTCGCTCTGTCGCCCAGGCTGGAGTGCAGTGGCAGCAGTCTCAGCTCACTACAACCTCCGCCTCCCGAGTTCAAGTGATTTTCATGCCTCAGCCTCCCAAGTAGCGGAGATTATGGGTGTGTGTGCCACGCCTAGCTCATTTTTGTATTTTTAGTAGAGACAGGGTTTCACCATGTTGGTCAGGCTGGTCTCAAACTCCTGACCTCAGGTCATCTGCCTGCCTCAGCCTCCCAAAGTGCTGGGATTACATGTGTGAGCCACTGTGCCTGGCCATGATGCCAAAGGCTTCTAAGCAGGTCCTAGTCATGGTGTGACTGTGGCTATCATTTTTGCCAGAGGCAGCTCAGATCACGGGGAAAAAAGCATGTGAGAGGATGAAAGATGTCATCAGAAGAGGAGTGGAACGGCAGGTGGCCGAGGGCATGTTTGAAAGGGCCCAGGAAAGGATGCAGCACCAGTTTCAGCAGCTGAAGGTACTCTACGCCCACAGCCCGGATCCCAGACCCCGGGGGGCCCTGAGGGAGGAGGGGAAGTGGTTGCAGAAGGTGGAAGACATAGTAGGTATTTGGACCCACATGGGACAGACACTTCCTGGGGCTTCGACTTGAGAGCTGCAGCTCTGCCAGCACTCCCCTGCGCCCCTCCTCTCTCCTAAGTCACCAGTGGCACCGCAACTGTGGTAGCTAGACATGTGCTCAGCTTTTATAGACTTTGGCTTGTTTAATCCCCAGCAAGTCTGTGGGACAGGTACTAGCATTGTTCCCATTTTATAGAGAAGAAAATTCCAGCAGCGAGAGGTGTGTCAACCAGCCACACAGCCAGGGAGATGCACGGCCAGGATTCAGGACCAGGGAGCCTGGCTCCAGCAGGTCCAGCAGCAGCATGATCTCAAAACAGATTGTTTAAAGAGGGAAATGTCTTGTCTACGCAAAATCCCAATAAGTAGATAGCAATACCGTACTGAAGGCCAGTGACGGTACCTAGCACACATTCAGCTTTAGTTTTACCTACCCCAGAAGACAGTTTCTGACGGTTTCCTTGGACCTAAATGCTTCTGTCAAGCCTGCTAGGACCACCTTGCCTCTGCTCTGGGCCTCATGGCTTGCCACCCTTTTTCCCCCAAATAGTAGACATCCTTGGAGTCCGTGCCACTGTGGCTCCCTCCCTGGCCATCTGAGGCTCCACATTTTCTGCCTCAACCCAGGCTGGCTGATCCTGTCTCCAGGCCCTCAGGGAAGCTGGCCCATTGCTATCTCAGTCCACCTCTGAACTAGCCTTCTCGAATCATCTCCAACCTGTTTCTGCCCAGTTGTCTCTCCTCTACCAGGACTGCAGCTTTGGAAAATATCTTTCTTTACAATTCAAAGCATGTCTTTCCCCTTGGAGAAGGCTAAGAGGCATCTTGTTACCAGCAGCAGTTCAGTTTCAATCCTTTCACATGTTATCACAGTCTACAAATTCATGGGCAAGAAATTGGCTGAACTCCACATAGCCGGTTCCTGTTTCCCCACTGAATACATAGATACTGGATCTTAAGACTCCCAGGAAACAATGTAACTAAAAAAAATGTGTATGTACAGATGTATCTTCAATTACAGAAACGTAGGAAGTTAAAACTGGGCGAGATCACAGAGTGTTCCCATTCTGTGATCTTTTTTGTTTCGTTTTGTTTTAAGAATGCCAGTTGGCTGGGCGTTGTGGCTCACGCCTGTAATCCCAGCACTTTGGGAGGCTGAGGCGGGTGGATCACAAGGTCAGGAGATTGAGACCATCCTGGCCAACATGGTGAAATCTCGTCTCTACTAAAAATACGAAAATTAACCGGGCGTAGTGGCACGTGCCTATAATCCCAGCTACTCAGGAGGCTGAGGCAGGAGAATCGCTTGAACTAGGGAGCCAGAGGTTGCAGTGAGCTGAGATCACGCCATGGCACTCCAGCTGGGTGACAGAGCAAGATTCAGACTCCATCTCAAAAAAAAAAAAAAAAAAGAATGCCAGTTAACTTTTAATTGTTATTGTTTAAAATACTTTAGTTCTACACAACAGATGAAATTTATTTTTATATGTAATGTCTGAAGATTTACTGTTTTTTAAAAAATGACCTCTTTGCAATAGTCCTATAAGTTAAATAATAGAATACCATTTCGTTGACTATACGGATTAGTCTCTGATATATTGATCTGTAATGTGGCTTGCTGCTCACTCTAGAGTGAGGTGACTGCCTCTCCTGGTTTAAGAGCTGTGAATCTCTCATTCCCTGATCTTAGAGATGAGGAGGTGGAAACCTAGAGGCCTTGAGTTACAAGTTCCAGGCCCACTGCTAGAGCTGAGACGCTGGAATCTAGAATGTTAGCAAAAAAGCCCAGGAGATCCAGCTTCCCAACTAGACTCTGCCAGACTAGAGGAAGGAGCCTGACATTTTTTCAAAGGGAGGCAAGAAACGGAAAAGGGAAGAAAGGGGTTTTAGTTGATAAAAGAACTAGGAGTAGCAAGAAGACACCTCTCAGGCAGTTGGGAAGAATCAGATGTGCACCGTAAGGTGAGTGGCACAGAGCAGGTGTCCAGCAAACATTTCCCCAGTGAGCAGACGCATAGAGGAGAGGACAGTGGGAGAGTGGCCAGCTCATTCCCTTTTTTTCCATCTCTGCGATTGCCCTTCTTCTCCCCGCCATGCCTCCGGGCTTCCCCATTAGCTCCTGATTTGATCAGCTGACACCAGAGCTTCCGTCCCGCACGAGTCTGTAGGCGGTGAGGGTGATGCTGTCCAGGTGGTGGGAACCCACAGAAACGTTGTCTTGCTGCTTCCTGGGCCTTTCGGTGTCCTCAAAAGTCTGTACCTTCTGTGGCTGGGAGACTGTGTGGGGTTCCTTTGATAAGATCCACTTTCCCTTGGGCCGCACCGTCCTAACAGAATGAATGTTCTTGTCATGTAGGCTGGGATCGTGGAGAAAGTGAAGGGCAGTATCGCCACCATGCTGGCCCTCGCCTCGTCCCAGGGGGATGGCCTCTACAAGGAGCTTGCAGGTAAATACGCCAAAGCTTTGCATGCAGGCAGATTTTGCAGACGGCCCTGGCCGTGGTGGCTTCTTCCTGAATTTAAAGGTATTAAGTCAGGAAGAATGACCAGGGCAAGGAGTGGAGATGATGATGATGATGATGATGATGATGATGATGATGATGATGAAATGACAGCCTCAGCCTTTGCTGAGCGCCCAAATGAGAGCAAACATTATACTCGGCTTGTGCTCATGGTCTCACTGAATTCTCACATTAGTTCCCCGGGATAGATGTTATTGCTCCATTTTGCAGATGCAGAAATAGAGACTCACATTAGGAAATGTGCCAAAGGCCCCGTAGCTGGAAAGCCGCTAATTTAAATCCACAGCTCTGCCCTGCTTACTCCATAAAGCCTGTCTTTGAAGTTGATGCCTCCTTATGAAAAACTTCATTGTCTGGCGATGGTGGAGAAAGGCTTTTCTTAAGCCACCTGGGGCCTGGGGATGCAGCACCCGCTGTGGACCTTGGGGTAGGCAGCTGTGTCCCTTTCAGTCCGTGGGCTCCACCAGGCCCCCGGTATAAACTGGAGAGTGTAAACTGGTACAAAAAGCAATTGGGTAATGTCTCGCCAGATTTAAAATGCACATGCCATTTGGCGCAGCCATCCTACTTCTAAGGTTTTACCCTGCAGATATTCTTATATGCGGGGAGAATGGCATATGGGCACCGTTGTTCAGAGTAGCATTGTTTCTGACGTCAAAAATTGGGGCAACTCAAATGTCTGTAAGTAAAGCACTGTGTAAATTAAATTAGAGACACAACCAGTGGAAGGCTAAGCAACTGTTAGGAAAATAAAGCAGCTTTATAAGTAATGGTATGAAATGATCTCCAAAATATATTACAAAGTGAGTAAATGTGTATGACATGTTGCCATTTGTCAGACGGGAAAGAAGGAAATACATACTTATATGTTTGTATGTGCATAAAAATCTCCGTGGGATACACAGAACACTGGTAGTACTGGTTGCCTCTAAGGAGGGAAACTGGAAGGCTGGGGGAAGGGGAGGAAACTTGCTCTGCCCCCTGTATATTTTGTGTCTTTTATATATGTATAATTTTTTGAGACGGAGTTTGGCTCTTGTTGCCCAGACCAGTGTGCAATGGTGGGATCTCGGCTCACCACAACCTCTGCCTCCTGGGTTCAAGCAATTCCCCTGCCTCAGCCTCCCCGAGTAGCTGGGATTACAGGCATGTGCCACCACACCTGGCTAATTTGGTATTTTTAGTAGAGAAAGGGTTTCTCTATGTTAGTCAGGCTGATCTCGAACTCCTAACCTCGGGTGATCTGCCCATCTCGGCCTCCCAAAGTGCTGGGATTACAGGCGTGAGCCGCTGCACCCGGCCATGCCTTTTATACCGAATTCCACATCTATAGTTGCCGGCTGAAATGAATAGATCTGATGGTGCTGAGTTTGCCAGGGTGAACGTAGGCAGAGCTATTCCCAAAGTCAAAGCCACAATTGCTGCTTCTGAACATCGTTCTGTACTTCTCCATCTCTCTGGGAATCTTTCTGCCCCATTTATGGCTGGTTAGATGGACCTCTGACCTGCTCCTGACAAACTCCAGAGGAAGAGATTCAATACCCTCACACTATAATGTATTGGATTCTCATGACCTTCTTTCAAGCCTTTATAGGAATCTAAGTTTTGAGATGATGTCATTCCAGTGTGCGTCTTTAAAGAACTCCCACTTGCCAGAGCTCTTGAGCAGGTCTCAGACAGATTGTGTTCCCCAGTTTGATGTCAATTGCGCCTGCTGTAATTTAAGCCTATTTCCTTCTCTTCACCATCGACAACGAATGTACGTCCTGTCAGGGTGGCTGCGGCAGGTGCCCAGGTCATAAAGAAATCTAAAAGGCAGTCCCTGTTGACAGGGCCTTACCTGGTTGGTAAGACAAGTTGTGTAAGAATGTGCATTTTGAGACTTGGGAGTTTGCATTCACTCAGCAAGCGATTCTGTCACCTCCTGGGTGCTGAGGACCCAGTGGTGACCAAAACAGGCAAGAGTCCCTGCCTTCACGGAGCTCGCAGCCCAGTGGGAGGAAGGCAGGCAGTAAGCAAACTAATAAGTGAAATATGTGGCAGGGAAGCGAAGCAGAGTCACGGGAGAAGGGATGCTGGGGTAGGGGACAGGTTGGTCAAGGAAGGTCTCCCTGGGAATGGCACACTTAAGCAAGGCCCTGAGGGAGGGCACCCACTCACACTTCAGATCGTCATTCTTGAAGTTCAGGAGACAGTGGTTATTCAGGGCTGGGACATGGGAAGCTTCACTGAAGCTGGGTCCTAGGGGAAGCCTTCAAGTTTAGGCTGATTTCACAGGCAGCAGAGAGAAGGGATGCCTTCCAGATATGAGACAGGACAAAAAGACTCAGGGTCCTAACTCCCCTCCTGTTCATGAGTCCCATCCCTGGCCAGGCTCAGGGCCAGTTAGCCTGAGTCACCCTGTGGGGCACAGAAAGCCAAGGGGGTTTGGAAAGGCATTTGGCGCTCAGTCTGAAGGGTCCCATCAAAGGGGACCACATTAGGCAGCATCCTCCAGATAAACAGAACCAGTAGCATGTGTGGATAGACAGAGGAAGAGATTTATTTTAAGAAATTGGCTCACACGATGGTGGAGGCTTGGTCAGCCCACAGGCTGATGCAGGGAGGCCAGCAGGATGGAGACTCCAGAAAGAGTGGCAGTTGGAGTCCAGAGAACATCCCTGCAGAACCAGGCAGAGCTGACGTTGTAGACGAAGGCCCCAGGCTGTCACTGGAGAATCCCCTCCTGCTTGAGGGAGGCCAGCCTTTGGCTCCATGCATGCCTTCAGCTGGCTGGTTGATGTCCATCCACACTGGAGAGGGCCATCTGCTTTACTTGAGGTCCACTGAGTTAAATGTCAATCTCATCTAAAAACACCCTCCCAGAGGCATCCAGACTCTCGTTTAACCCAGTGACCTAGACAAGTTGACACATAAAACTAACCATTGTGAGAACATGATTTGATTGCAGATCGTGGGATGAAACGTGAGATGCCAAAGAGAGAACATTCACTGAGAATGGATCGTTCCGGGAGGATAGGGATGGGTGGGAAAGGAGGGGGAGCCGCCTGGAGAGGACTTAGGGGAGGTGTTATTGTGCAATGTGCTTTGTATATTACATGCCTGTGAAGGCTTAATACAGACCTAGTGACTTCTCAGTTTTTCTTATGGGTAGGTTTGTGTTTCTTTTGAGGGTGACCCCATGCTGAGACAGCGTTCTGGTAAGAGGAGGAATACCTGCTTTGATGTCTGATCTGTAAGCACCACTCCAGATCTCATATTCTGGGACAAGTGACAGGATTGTTGGGGGATTTGCTTTCTGGAGACGTTTCTACAAAGGACGTCAAGTCCTGACATGCACTTTCTGCTCTCCTGTAGATGTCGGGAGTGAATACAAGGAGATGGAGAAGCTGCACAGAAGCCTGAGGGAGGCCGCGGAGAATGCCCGGCTGAGGAAAGGCATGCAAGAGTTCCTCCTAAGGGCATCCCCCCGCAAGGCTGGCCCCCCCAGGATGTCACTGTAACTCCCAGGGCTTAGTCCCAATGGATGAAAGATCAGCCCAGAGCCAGACAATCAGAATTACTTTTTTGGTTCTTTTTTTTTTTTTTTTTTGAGATGGAGTCTCACTCTGTTACCCAGGCTGAAGTGCAATGGCGTGATCTTGGCTCACTGCAACCTCCGCCTCCCAGGTTCAAGCAATTCTCCTGTCTCAGCCTCCCGAGTAGCTGGGATTACAGGTGTGCGCCACCACACCAGCTAATTTTTTGTATTTTTAGTAGAAACAGGATTTCACCATGTTTGCCAGGGTAGTCTTGAACTCCTGACCTCAAGCAATCTGCCCACCTCTGCCTCCCAAAGTGCTGGGATTACAGGCATGAGCCACTGTGCCTGGCCATACTTTTTTGTTCACAAGAGACAGGGTCTACCTCTGTGGCCTAGGCTGGAGTGCAGTGGCACCATCATAGCTCACTGCAGCCTTGAACTACTGGGCTCAAGTGATCCTCCAGCCTCAGCCTCCAGAGTAGCTGGGACTACAGGTACAGGCCACCACACCTGGGTAATTTTTTTTTTGAGACGGAGTTTCACTCTTGTTACCCAGGCTGGAGTGCAATGGTGTGATCTTGGCTCACCGCCACCTCCGCCTCCCGGGTTCAGGCAATTCTCCTGCCCCAGCCTCCTGAGTAGCTGGGATTACAGGCACACGCCACCATGCCCAGCTAATTTTTTGTATTTTTAGTAGAGACGGGGTTTCACCATGTTGACCAGGATGGTCTCGATCTCTTGACCTCGTGATCCACCCGCCTCGGCCTCCCAAAGTGCTGGGATTACAGGCTTGAGCCACCGCGCCCGGCCCTGGGTAATTTTTTAATTGTTCGTGGAGATGGCGTCTTGCTCTGTTGCCCACACTGGTCTCAAACTCCTGGCCCCAAGTGATCCTCCCACCTCAGTCTCTCAAAGCCCTGGAATTGTAGGCATAAGGCATCGTGCCTGGCTCAGAATTTTCTGTTTTGTGAAATCTAATAGAGGACATTTCCCAACTATTTGGACTTTGTATGCAATATAAAACTAGTATGTTTACTGCATTTTATTTTATAGCCAAAAAATAGTCATCTTCAATACCTAATGGAGTTCTAAAGTGTTAGGACAAAAAACTTTTGCTTCCTCAAGAATATCAAACATCAGGCTGGGCACAGTGGTTCATGCCTGTAATTCGAGCACTTTGGAAGCTGAGTCGGGCAAATTATGAAGTCAGGAGATTGAGACCATCCTGGCTAACACTGTGAAACCCCGTCTTTATTAAAAGTGGGTGTGGTGGCACGCCTCTGTAGCCCTAGCTACTCGGGAGGCTGAAACAGGAGACTCCCTTGAACCTGGGAGGCGAAGGTTGCAGTGAGCCAAGATTGCGCCACTGCACTCTAGCCTGAGTGACAGAGCAAGCCTCCATCTCAAAAATAAAAAATAAAAAAATCTAAACATCAAAAAACTTAAATATTTTAGAAAACAACATTGTAAGATATAAAATAAGCCATAAAAAGAAATTCATCTTTCAATGAAGAAAAATATCTAAACATTGAAAAACTTAAGTATTATGGAAAACATTGCAAAATAAAGCTTGTAGGGACCCAATTCTGTTTTTCATTTTAATACTGATGAGACTTTGGGGAAGGAGGCAACATTGTGTCATGGGAATAAAATGGGTTTGGCAGCCAGAGGAACATAGACCCGGCTTCCCCACTGCTCAGATGTGCTATTTAAAACCAGCACTTACTAAATGTTTTCATCTCAGGACCCTTCACTTTTAAAGGACCCTAAGGAGTGTTTGTTTGTGTAGGTTATAGCTGTTGATATTGACTGTATTCAAAATTAAATAGGAGAAAATGTAAGTAATTATTTACTTTTTTAGAAGTAACAGTAATCAACCCATTATGTGTTATTAAAAATAACACATTGTTATGTAAAAAGCTATTTTCCCAATAAATAAATAAATGTACTGAGAAGAGTAACATTGTTTTCCACTTTTGCAAATCTCTTTATTCCCTGGCTTAATAGAACACAGTTGGATTCTCATGTCAGTTTCTACATCCACTCTGTTGCAATATGTTGTTTTGGTTCATGTATATGAGAAAAACTCAGTCTCACACAGACCTACAGTTGGAATCCAAGGAAGTGTTTTAATAGGTTTTTCAGGGAATTTTGGGATATTTTTTGATTCTACAAAGGCAGATGGCAGTTTCTTAAAAGTTAATTGCAATGTGGAATCTGAAAGCATGTTGGTGAACATTTTTCACCTATTACATTAAAATGCATTGGTTGATTTTGTACTTTGAATGGATACTTTTACTAACATGATTTTTGTGGTATCAGGCGTTGTTCATCTTGAAAATATTTATTCACTGAGTTGAGCAGATATTCCAAATGTTGCTGCATTTTATTGTATAATACCATGAAATCATTTTATTAGTGTCTTCACCAATCTCATCAGGAGAGTCTGAAGTATTGAAAAGCTGTCAAGCTCACAGTGAAAAATAGAAGTTTTACAAAATTCCATTCCCCCGCCAAACGCTCATCTTATCATTGACAACAAATATTGTCAGTTGTTTTCTTTGAAGAAATAGATTCATTTTCTTCATTTTTGGGAAAACGTTTGCCATGTAACTGCATATGATGAACCGTAGTTTATCAGTAATTATTTCAAATAAAAAGGATGTCCCAAGAAAAAAGTGTCCAGTTCAGCCTGAAACTCAAACACTCAAGGAAATGCTTTTCTTTGAGGCAGCAGAAGTGCTTGAAGTGTATTTCCCATTTTGTCCCACTGAACAATAAAATGACATCTACTTAGGTGTCAATAATTAATACAATTAATAACATACTGTTACATTAAGAACATTTTCAGTCAAGCTGGCTTTTTCAAGCCCCGCAAGTTCACGATGGTGAAAAAGGCAAGAGTTTTGAATGCAGTTTGGTGCCACTGCTTTGGTGCATGCCAAAGTGCAAGTGGTTTTACCCACCTTTGCTTTTATACCTTTAGTACAAGTGTCAACGTGGTAGAAAAGGCAAATAACATCTTAGTATTATTGTAAAAATAGTTTAACCCAGCAGACCCCATAGGAGAGTTTCAGCGACCATACTTTGAGAACAGTTGTCTTAGACAAATCATTCAAACTCTCTGAGATTCAGGTAATTTATCTGTAAAATGGTGACAATGGTAGTGCCTACCCTGATACCACCAGGGTTGTCAGGAAGTTTAGGGTCATGCCTACAAAACATGGACACGCTGTACTTCATGGTACTTGACAAATGGTCACTATCATTTATGGGCAGAATGGAAATAACATGGTTTAGTGGCTTGTCTGTTGGGGGACTTGGGTTCTGATCCCAGCTCTGACCAATACTAACATGCCAATTCCTTAACACCTCTGAGATTTCATTTCCTCATATACAAAAGGAGAGAGATGGACTGGACGATTAGAACATCTTTTGAAATCGAGGATTTAAAATTCTTCTCTTTTTGTTGTAATATCTTTTGCCTAAGTAGGATAAAAAGAGATTTAGCCATGTAGTGAGGTCTCAGTGGCTCTTTTTTCATATTAAACTTTTTTTCTTCTTTTTTTTTTTTTTTTGCTCTGGAATGGGTACGCTTTTCCTCAGTATCATGTTAAACTTCTAAACACATAGCATTCTGTCGCAGTTCGTATAGTTCCCTTTTCGTATTTCTCAGGAGGGATATAGAGGACCTCCACTCCAGCCACGGTGGAGTAACAGGACCAGATTTACCCTCTGGTTAAACAACAACAAGCAAACAAAAATTACGAAACAACAATTTTTAGATCTGGGGAAATAGTGTACCACAGTCATCCCTGAAAGGAGGGAAGGAGATAAGGTGAGGCCCACAGTGCTCTGTCTTGTGCCTTGGGTGAGTTTCCAGGCCACAGCACAGGGAGGGGAAGTCCCAGAAGAACTGAGTGGTCTCCCTGAGTTGAGGGGACAGAGATCAGAGTTTGAAGAGTCCAAGGTGATTAGAATTCACAGGGAAGATTACCAGGGAGAAGAGAGCTGGACAGAGAGCTCCAGAGATGTGAAGTGGGTCTCCTTTGATTCTTTATTTGAGTACTGATTAGCATATCCTGTGAGGAGACTACTAAAAATGAGGAAAGAACCCCTGGAAAGAAGCAGGCAGAAAAACCCCCAAAACTCAGTTCAAGCTAAATGAGCCATAGTGGAAGACCTTACACATGAGGTGTCAAGTAGGCTGATCAGAAGAGTATCGCCTTAGTAGTGGGGTCAAAATAGTCCTGGACGAAAGGCTGTTATGCATCCACCAATGAAGATTTTTTTAAAACTTTGGAAGAATCATACTGTTTGCAAGTAACTTAACTGCATCCCAGAACAAAACACAAAAACATTTAGGAATAAAAACCCCAGCACTCAATGATGGAAAATTGACAATGTGCGGCATGAAAACAAAAACATCCAGGCATACAAAGAAGCAGGAAAATATGAACAATAATGAAAAATATCAGTAGAAATAGACCCAGAAATAACACAGGGGATAGAATTAGTAGATAAGGTTATTAAAATTGCTACAATAAATGTACTCCAGGTGCTCAAGAAGATAGAATAAAGCATAAACACAATGAGAAGAGAAATGGAAGAAATTTAAGACTCAAATAGAACTTGTAGAGATTTTAAAAGCCTCATTGTCTACATGGGGTTAACAGCAGACTAGATAGGGTAGAAGAAAAGACAAGTGAACTTGACGACAGAGCAATAGAACTTATCTAAAGTGAAACAGAGGAAAAAAATGAACAGTGCATTAGTAAAACATCAAACAGCCTAAAATATTTGTTACTAGAACTACTAGAAGCACAATAACAGTAAAGAGGTGGGGATATAGGAAAAAAAATATTTAAGAGAATGATGTTTGAGATTTTTCCAAACTTGATAAAATCTATAAACTCACAGATCCAAAATGCTCATTGAATATGAAACAAAAGAAAATAAGAAAAATCACAGTAAGATGCATCATAATCAAATTACTGAAAATCAGTGATGAAGAGAAAATCTTAAAACCAGCCAGGTGCATGGGGAGTGAGGGGGAGGCTGCAAAGGCAGTGATGGATAATATATACAAAGGAATAAAAAACAAGAATGACAGCAGACTTTTCTTCAGAAACAATATAAGCCAAGAATCAGTGGAGTGACCTCTTTTAAAAATTGAGAGAAAAAAAAAGTTCATCTAGAGTTCTCTATCTAGCAAAAAACACTTTTCAAAAATGAAGTGAAATGGACTTTACAGACATACCAATGTAAGTAGCAAAAATAGTAAATATGTGGGCAAATATAAAATACTTTTTCTTATTTTTCTCACATCTATTTAAAAGATTAACACAAAACCAATAACAATGCATTGTGGAGTTTATAACATATAGAATTTAAATGTGTGACAAAAGCACAATGGCCAGGAAGGCAGAAATGAAAGTATGTTTTTGCAAGATTATTATACAATATACACAGTTATATAATGTATAAGGTAGACTGTGATAAGCTAAAGATATATACTATAAAGCCTAGAGCAATCACTAGAGAAACAAGAGAGTTATATTTAGCAAACAATGTAAAGAGAGAAAACGTAATATTAAAAATGCTCAGATAATCCAAGAAAGGAAAGAAAAGAATGGGAAATAAATGATAGAAGATACAAATGGAAAACAAATAGCCAGATAGTAGATTTAAACCCAGTCATACAAATAAACATATTAAAAGTAAATGATCTAAAACATGAATTAAATAATGCAGAGGTTACCAAGTTAGATTTTTTTTAAAAAAGCCCTCTGTATATGTTGTCTTTAAAGTAGAAACCCACTTTAAATATAAAGACATAAATAGGTTAACAGTAAAAGGATGGAAGATAGATATTTGCAAATGCGAATTTAAAGACAGAGTTTCTATATCAATATTAGACAAAGTAAATTTCAGAGCAAAGATGATTACTAATGATAAGGAGGATCACTGCATAGTGATAAAGTAGTTAATTCGTTGAGGACATAATCCTAGTTATGCACCTAATAACAAAGTTTCTAAATGCACAAAGTAAAAGCTAATAAAACTCAAAGGAGAAATAGCCAAATCCACAATTATAGTCAGAAATCTCAATACCGTCCCTTGATAACTGATAGAACAAGTAGAAAAACTCAGTAAGGCTATAAAAGACTTGAACATCACATCAACTTTACCTCATTGAGATTTATGGAATACTCTATAATCAACATCAAAGTGCACATTAATTTCTAGTGTACATGGAATATTTCCCAAGATAGACCATATCCTGAGTCATAAAATAGGTCTCAATAAATTTTAAAATATGGATCTCATACAAAGTGTGTTCTCTGACCACAGTGGAATTAAATTAGAAGTTAATAACAATAAGATATCTGGAAAAGTCTTCAAATATTTGTAAACCAAACAACACACTTCTAAATAACCCATGGGACAAGTGAGGGCTGCGGACTAATGTTCGTTAGGTTTATATCTCTCTGCTCCAAATCTTTGTCTTCAAATAAAATTACCTCCTTGGTATCAGAAGCCAAGGAGTTAACTCCAGCTGGAGCTTAGAAAGTCAGAGCTGGCACCGGCGGTAGGGCTGTGTGTTAACTGCCAGAAGAATGTAACCAAGAACTGTCCAGTCAGGAAGGCTGCACTGGCAGAGTGGAACAAGAGGGGAAGAACTTGGGACAGCATCTTGAGTCCTGGTAAGAGGCTCAGGCTGATAGTGACATAGATTCTGGACAGAAATTCAGACTGAAGCAATAGAAGAAGAAAAACTTTAAAAGCCAAGGGTAGCATCAAGAGGATTCATGAGATGTTGATCGCCACCTGCAGAAGTCTGTCCTGCAGACCCTCACTTAACGACTGGATAGGTGACTGCACTCCCACTCCCAGTACAGTGATTTTGAGTGGGCTAGAGATGGTCATCAGCTGCTTTCAGAGGGCGATTGCAGCTAACCGATGATGCGTCCCTATACCTCCTCACATGTACTCAGTATAGATTTAATAACAGAGGTTCTAAGTCAACATGCTTGTGGATAATTAACATGGTTAAAAGAGTGGCTTTATGAATGATAAAAGGTTTTGGTTCCAGGGCCCAGGGTAAACAGATTCACAGGTAATTCCCCTTGTACCTCCCCCTGAGAGGACCATACAGCACAAAGTTTACATGAGCAAACAAATTAGAGACAAAGGGATGTGGGGTAAACAAACTTCACTGGGGAAGCCTTTGTTGTCCCTCATCTTTACCCTATGACTTAATACTCTAACGTAAGAACTGGCTGCCTTCAGCCCATTCCATTAAAACCTTTTGGCCTTCCAAAAAGTTTAAGACTATAATCTTCTAACTTTTCCTAATATTTCCCTAATATTTTTCCAGCAACCCCGAGTGAAACCCAACAGATTCAGGAACCAGAAGCAGGAGTCTCAGGAACAAGAGCTGCTGGGTCAGTAGGTTAAAATTATGAGCAAAAGTCTTTTGTTGTGACCCTTAGCGTGCTGCAACCTCTGTGGTGAGCTTGAAGTCCTAGCCAGCTCATCTCCCCAGGAAAGAGGAGACCGGCTAGAGTGAGAGAACGTGGGAGGCAGAGGTTGTAGAGAGCCGACATCGTGCCGCTGCGCTCCAGCCTGAGCGACAGAGCGAGACTCCATCTCAAAAAGAAAAAAAAAAATCTCACTTTGACCCCGCCTGACCACTCCCACTTCCCAAGCCCCTTACCTGCTGAATTATCTTTTAAAACACTGATGTCAGAATGCTCAGGGACACTGATTTGAGTAATAATAAAACTTCAGTCTCCCGCACAGCTGGCTCTTAGTGAATTAGTCTTTATTGCAGTTCCCCTGTCTTGATAAATTGGTTCTGTCTAGGCAGCAGGCAAGGTGAACCCACTGGGTGGTTACAGGTCCAAATCTCTCCTCAAAGGTTAGCCCTGAAGCAGTTTTCAATGATTGTGGTAGAGGCTAGGCATGGCTCAGGCTTTCTTAGAGGTTGAATGGAAGCAGAGAGAGGGGAGAGGGAGGCCTTTACTCTGCCCTGTAGACCTTCAGAGAAGGGAACCCTTGGTGCACCTGCCCATCCCTCCCCCATCACTGGCCACTGGCAAGAGACCTCTCTTCCCTTTCTGTTACCTAGTTACCGACTTCATACCTAGTCAGCAAACCTTTAATTTAAATTCTGTTAAAATAACTGGTGAGATGTATGCCTCCCCAGTGACACTGACTGATTCCTTGGGTAACTGGGGCAGGCAGGAGATTCGGCTTAGGAGGGAGGGTGCTGGGTGTGGGTCCAGCCCTCATGGCCTGATGGGAAGACACCCTGTAACTGCCCGGTGGGTTCTTCCTGCCTGCTGTGCAAACAGAGGCCACAACATGGCAGTAGAGAAAGAGTTAATTGACATGAGTCAGGGCATGCCACATGGGAGATGGAGTTCTTACTCAAATCAGTCTCATTTCATCTCATCAAAGGTGTGTAGTTTAGGAGTTTTTCAAGGGCAGTTTGAGGGGAGGAGCAGGGATGGCTAGGCAATGGGTACTTACTGCTGATTGATTGAGACAGATGAATTCATAGGGGATTGAAGCTGTCCTCTTGAGCTGAGTTGCTCCTGAGTGGGGCCACAGGAGCCATTGGTTGGTGGGTCCAGATAGAGCCATGGGTGTCAGACATGCAAATAACCTAAAAGATGTCTCAAAAGGCTAATCTACAGGAGTGACTCTATCTGTAGCAGCTCCAGCATAATGGCTGGCAATCGTTTATGTCTACCCCTTGGCAGAATTCAGGCTCCTCTCCTCTCCCTAGCCTGGTGGTCTTTCATTAGCTTCTCAAAGCCTGTTGAGTTTGGGAGGAGGGCTATTATTTAAACTATAAGCTAAATATCTTCCAAAGTTAGCTTGGCTTAAGCGCAGGAGTAATTAAGGCAGCTTGAGAGCTAAAGGCAAGAGAGGGGGTTGGCTAGATCGGATTTCCCTCACTGCCATAATTTTCTCACTGACATAATTTTGCAAAGGTGGTTTTAATCCTGCTTACCCATGTGTGCGGGTGAGGGTTCTACCCCTCAGTGATGGACTGATGAAGGCCAAGCCTCAGTGTGAGACTGCCCCATTTGGGGACATTGAGAGGAGAAGAGGGAAAACTTAGAACCTCGGGACTGGAAAGAAAGTAAAGGTAACCTCCCTGCTTCCTTAGAATCACACCTCACCTCTAAAAGAGATAGTTAAGGAGAGGCCATGAATGTGCTTATCACCAGCTACAGGGGAGCAGGGCAGATGGCCCAGGACAGGGATAGGCCATCCCTTGACTAACATGGATCATGATTAAAAAACAAAAACAAAAACTAGGGAGGGGCATGCAGAGAAATAAGATGGAGCCACAAAGCAGAGTAATAACTTGGTGATACACGCAAGGAGACCCTTTTGGTTGAGCACAGCCACGCGCGGTGATAGCAGGCACCGTGACTGCCTTTTTTTTTTTTTTTCTTTGCTTAGTGTGAAAAGTGCTGTTCTCCTGGGCATAGAGCTTTAGAAATATTGGCAGTGGGCTGATGAGCGACAGACCAAATCAGACCCGAGACTGTAGGTTCTCTAGCTGTAAAGGAAATCTCATTCTGCCTGAGTTTGCAACACTCCTGATTGAAACACATGCTAACAAAGACCTCAACCAAACACGTGGACACAGGGAGGGGAACACCACACACCAGGGGAGGGAGAGCATTAGGACAAATACCTAATGCATGTGGGGCTTAAAACCTAGATGGCGGGTTGATGGGTGCAGCAAACCACCGTGACACATGTATACCTATGTAACGAACCTGTACGCTCTGCACATGTATCCCAGAACTTAAAGTAAAAAATTTTTTAAAAAGACCTCAACCATAAGACAATTGGATGCATCGCAGATTCCTTTCCAGTGGGGAGGAAACTACTTAAGTTTTGTCCACAAACTCCTGCATCCTTCTATCACTTGCTTATAATAAAAGAAGTCTTTCCATCTCGTTCCTCACAGAAGTGAGTAACAAAGGGGAACTCCAAGAGAAGGAGTTGCTGTGAAATTGGAATTGGGTTAATCGCACATTCTTGTGGGTGCATTAGTCAGCTCGGCAGCTGTGACAAAGTGCCACAGGCTGGGAGGCTTCAGTAACGGAAATTTCTTTTCTCACAGTTCTGGAGGCTGGAAGTGTGAGGTCAAAGTGTCGGCAGGGTTGGTTTCTCTTGCGGCCTCCATCCTGGGCCTGTGGACAGCTGCCTTACCCCTGTCCTCACATGGCTGTCCTGCTGTGTGCGTGTGTGTGTGTGTACATGTGTGTGTGCTTGCACATGTGTGTGCGCATGTGTGTGCACGCGCCCCTGGTGACCTTCTGTGTGTCTTAATCTTCTCTTCTTATGAGAACACCAGTCTTATTGATTAAGATCTACCCAAATAGCCTCATTTTACCCTAATTACCTCTTTTAAGACACTGTTTCCAAATACATTCTGAGGAACTGGGAGGGAAGAACTTTTTTGTTAGTGTTTGTTTTTGTGTGTTTTTTGAGACATAGTTTTGCTCCCATTGCCCAGGCTGGAGTGCAATGGCGTGATCTCGGTTCACTGCAACTTCCGCCTCCCTAGTTCAAGCAATTCTCCTGCCTCAGCCTCCTGAGTAGCTGGGATTACAGTCATACGCCACCATTCCTGGCTAATTTTGTATTTTTAGTAGAGATGGCATTTATCCATGTTGGTCAGGTGGTCTTGAACTCCCGACCTCAGATGATCTGCCCACCTGGGCCTCCCAAAGCGCTGGGATTATAGGCGTGAGCCACCATGCCCGGCTGGGAAGAACTTTAACATATGACTTTTGGGAGTACAAAAT
>NW_022437832.1:0-24029 GCF_009761245.1 Sapajus apella | reverse complement strand
AGCCAGGTATCCTTGGAAGCAGATCCTCCAGCATCACTCAGAGCCAGGACCCGGCCTCACCCAGCCTCACCCAGGAGCCAGCACCAGCGTGCAGCCAGGTATCCTTGGAAGCAGATCATCCAGCATCACTCAGAGCCAGCACCCAGCCTCACCCAGGAACCAGCACCAGCGTGCAGTCAGGTATCCTTGGAAGCAGATTCTCAAGCCTCACTCAGATGACTACGCCCCCAGCCACACCTGACCAAACCTCAGGAGAAACCTGAGCCAGAGTGGCCAGCCTGACCATCCCAATCCTGACCCACAGAATCCCAGAGAGATGACAGGCGTTTACTGTTTGTTTTTAAGCCACTGCACAGCCATGTTCGGTGATTTGTTTCATAGCAATAGGTAATGAAGTGACCTTGGACAGAGCTGTGTCTATCCCATCATTGAAGAACCCAGATCACACAAAGTGCAGGAGTAAGTGGAGCTGAGAGGACGAAGGCATGCAGCAGCAACCACCCCGCTCAGAGTTTGCTGTGAGCAGAACAAGCAACGGCAGACATCTGTGGGCATCTCCAGGATTTTACCCCATCAGCTGTCCCCTCCCATCAGCCCTTTAAAGACTTCTTCCTCTGTGACTACCAGCGTGGCCAAGGGACTCCTAGCTGATGTTTCTTTGAGATCAGAAATTTGGGAAGACATTTATACACTAACATCATACCATTATTTAACATAGCAAAAATAGCCTAAATGTTTAAGAACAAGAGAGAGGTAAAATGAATTATTTTTCTTCCATATGATACTATATTAAATGGTTATTAGTGCAGTTTTTGGAACTTTTTTTTGAGATGAAGTTTCGCTCTGTCACTCAGGTTGGAGTGCAGTGGTGCCATCTCAGCTCACTGTAATCTCCGCCTCCCAGGTTCAAGCGATTCTCCTGCCACAGCCTCCCGAGTAGCTGGGATTACAGGCGTGCGCCGCCGCACCTGGCTGATGTTTGTATTTTTAGTACAGATGGCATTTCTCAATGTTGGCCAGGCTGGCCTTGAACTCCTGACATCAGATGATCTGTCTGCCTTGGCCTCCCAAAGTGCTGGGATTAGAGGTGTGAGCCACTGTGCCCAGCCTGGAGCATACTTACAGTGATTTGGGGATATTCTCATGTTGTAATACTAAGTAAAAAAATTAGAGAAAAAGAGAGAATTATACCAGTTGTACAATGCTATGTGGCCATTCCCTTAAAACGTATATCATTGATTAAAAATCACAGAGCCCTTTACTAAAATTTTAGCAAACACATTTTTATTCACTTTACAAATGATTACCATCTGGCTGAAACTGATTAATGTCTCTCATAGCTCTAGCTTTATATTTTTCTTTCCTGTCATTTGTGCATTTATTTCTTTGGGAAAAAATATCGCCAAGACATACAAATCAAATTGCATTTCATTAAAAGTTCAACAAAAAGTATGAAATCTAAGGACTATCCTTAGAAAATTCAAGGCATATACGTACTGTTGGATCATAGCACATTGTCATTCATTCATTCATTCATTCAATAATTGCTTATTTAACAAATATTTCTTGGCCAGGCCTGGTGGCGCATGCCTGTAAACCCAGCACTTTGGGAGGCTGAGGTGGGTGGATCACCTAAGGTCAAGAATTTGAGACCAGCCTGGACAACATGGTGAAACTCTGTCTCTACTAAAAATACAAAAATTAGCCAGGCATGGTGGTGAGTGCCTGTAATCCCAGCTGTTCGGGAGGTTGAGGCAGGAGGATCGCTTGAACCTGGGAGGTGGAGGTTGTGGTGAGCCGAGATCCTGCCATTTTACTCCAGCCTGGGCAACGAGAGCAAAACTCCGTCTCAAAACAAACAAACAAACAAACAAAAACAAATATTTCTCAAATACTACTTAGGTTGTTGCCAGGTGTGGGGACATAAAGATGGATGAGACACTGTGCTTGCTCTCAATGAGCTGATGGCCAAGGACAAATGAGTAAATTAGCACATTCAGAATCGCTTGGGAAGGATTGTGCTCAGAGTGAGCCCAGGGCACTTAGGAAGCTCATGGCAGGGCCCCCCAGACAATCTAGAGGCGTGGCCACTGTCCCCCTCGTTCAGTTTAATCATCTGTTTAAAGAGCATGTCTCTACCCTTTCCTGTGATTCTTAGTAATGACCTTTGGCCTGGGAAATGCAATTCTAATCCAGTGACCTTCTAGTTAATACCTGCTAACTCTGCTAATTTATTGTTGATTTTCTAGAGGAGTAAAGGAAACCAAGGTTTTCATCAGACCCTGAAAGCTGTTTGCCTGAAAAATGGCATCTATGCCTCCAGGACTCTGGCGAGAATTGATCTAAACGAAGCTCTCACTCAGCCCATCTACGACCAGATCGACCCTGTTTTTGCAAGCATTTTTAGGTAAAGAATCTTTCGTCTTGCCCCTTCAGGAACAGACATCAGAAGAACGTTGAGCCAGAGTCTTTAAGAATTTAGAATTTGTATCTGGAAGTATAAAGAGTAGCTTGTAACTAGAGGAGGAAAGCTTAGTCTTTGGCAAAACGCAAAAGCCTCCTTGGTCTGGTTTACTTAAAAATTTCCCATGATGACCCGGACACAGATTGAGATGCTGCCTTCAGACTAATATTATGATTCCCATTATTTTTCAGATATCTCACACATGCAGCTGGGGATACATTTTCTTAGGGATCTGAGCCGAGGACAGGCTATTTTGATTGGAGAGAATGGAATTAATCAAACATACATGGTCCTTAGAACTTTCTTTCTTTCCTTTTTAAAACAATGAGACAGGGTCTTGCTCTGTTGCCCAGACTGGAGTGCAATGGCACAATCCTAGCTCACTGCAGCCTCGAACTCCTGGGTTCAGACAAGCCTCCCACCTCAGCCTCCTGAGTAGCTGGGACCACAGGCATATGCCATTCTGCCTGGCTAACTTTTAACAGATAGATTTTTTTTTTTTTTTTGTAGAGATAGGGTCTTGCTATGTTGACCAGGCTAGTCTTGAAATCCTGGCCTTAAGTGATCATCCCCCCTTGGCCTCCCAAAGTGCTGGGATTACTGGCATGAGCTACCACATCCCACCTCAGAGCGTTCCCTGAATGCACTGAAGACACTGTGTCTGTTTCTGACACTGCCTGTTCACATACATGACATGGGTGTGGGGAGTATACCTCCTTGGTGAGCCCTCCTTCCCTCCTTCCTTGACCTCTAATTCTTTACTCCATTGATAGAAATAGAATCTCCCAGTCCCCAGTACAGCTGCCCATCCCCAGTCCCTGTCCTTCCTGCTGGCATTTCACATGGTTGCCAACTGGTGGCTGCTTGAACCATTCTCCAGCCTTTGCTTGTGTCTTACTCAGAGCCCCCATCCCTGCCCCACCTTTCTTTTTTTATTCTTTTGTTTTTGAGATGGAATCTTCTGTCACCGAGGCTGGAGTACAGTGGCGCAATCTCCGCTCACTGCAACCTCCACCTCCCAGGTCAAGCTATTCTCCTACCTCAGCCTCCTGAGTAGCTGGGATTACAGGTGCCTGCCACCATACCAGGCTAATTTTTGTATTTTTAGTAGAAACGGGGTTTTACCATGCTGGCCAGGATGGTTTCGAACTCCTAACCTCATGATCCGACCGCCTCAGTCTCCCAAAGTGCTGGGATTACAGGTGTGAACCACTGCGCCTGGCCTTGCCCCACCTTTCTTTAAGCATGTCTTGGTTTATGTCATTCCACCGATTGTACCCCCACTTTGTTTACAATTCTGTGGGCTAAACTTCAAATTCTTTAGAATGCATTCAAGACCTTCCATCTGCCTCCAGCTTCCCTTTCCAACCTCTGCCTACGCCCCAGCCTGGTAGCAGCCCTCTGCTGTAGCCCGCCCAGCAGGTGGCAAAGAGAGAGTAGCTACATGTCCCGGGCACCAGTGCTAAGTACTTGGCATGCATTAGCTCATCAGATGTTCCCAGTAACTCTAAGCAGTGGCTTCTGTCTTTTTACATCTGAGCAAACTGAGGTTCAGAAAATTGTGGAACTTTCCCAGTGGCGCCCAACTCGTGAGCCACGAGCTGGGATTTAAAGCTTGTACTCTCTCCTCTGCAGCCTCTCACTTCCTATTTCTGGGATATTCTGAAACCACTGTGCTTCCCACGTTGTCCCATGGGGAATAACTTCTTTCCGCCTCCTCAGATCTTACCCAACTTTTAGGTATAAGAGTTCAAGTTCCACCCTTTCAAGTGGACACACGTTGACCGTGGAAAGACTGTGAGTTCTCCAGTTAAAGCAGTATTCCAAGGCTGGCTCTGCCTCTTACTAACTCTCTGACTTTGGACACGTCAGCAATTCTCTCTGAATCTCAGTTTTCTCGCCTGTTAAATGGACATTATCTCACGAACTTCATAGGTTTTTATGTCAAAGGCCTGGCACAGCACGGTGTCTGGCACGTTGTAGGGATTTGATAATTGTTGGATCTCATCCTCCTTCTCTTAAATGAACAGAAGGACACAGCTAGTTTCATGTTTGTTTCAGTCTCACAGCAGCCACCATTCTCGTAAGCTTCTTTGTCACTTTCTTCTGTAGGACGGGGAAGCCCACTGGTTTGGCTCTGATGCCTCACCTTGATGCTTTTAAGTACTCCCTGCAGGAGAAAATGATGGAAATTGGGATACGAAGTGGCTGGAAATATGATAGCTACAAAAAAAATTTCCTGATCCAGGAGGTAAGTTCCTTACATAGTGAGGAGAGGAGTGAGGTTGGGCGTGGCTTTCTTCCCAGGCTGGTTTTGTAGGTTGCCAGTGAGTTACTGCCTGTTCCCTGGAGTGTCGGGGTCTGGGAGGGCCTCTAGGAGGTGCTGTGAAATACAGAGCACAGTGGGATATGGGGAGAGCAGTGGGCCTAAGACTGCCTGGAGGAGGTAGGAGACCTTTGCTCCACTGTGAAGCCACCAAGAGCGCGCACCAAGGTTGTAAAGTTTGCTCAGTTTCCAGGAAGAATCTTTAAAGAAGCTTTAGTTGTATGAAACTTTGCATCAGCTGGAAACGTGTTCGTTAACCTACCGTTTTCACCAGTGTTACAAAGTAGCATCCAATGCAGTGAAGCTTAAAGAAGTCATTTTTTTGTTGTTGAATTTTAGGTCAGTTTCTAGTTTTGAGGCCTCAAGACTCTTGTCTGTGACTCACTTTCTTCCAGTGCCAGCCTAAATTACATGGCGGTGCTAGGGAAAGAGCTTGTATCTCCTCTGGCCCCCAGAGAGGGACCATTCCAGGACCTTGCCTGTGCCTGAGTTCAACTCAGGAAATACTTATGAAGTAGTTTGTAGGTGCCAGGCACCAGGGGAAGCGCTTGGGTTATAGAGATACTTAGAACAAAGCTCCTGCCTGTGAGTAGCTCTCAGCCTAGTTGTGGAGATGACAGGCAAACAGCCAGGTATCGTAGGAGGAGGGAATGGTGGCCAGGCACTGGCACCCCTGACCTGCTTCCGTTGAAGGAATTGCCACCAATGACCTCTGTTGCTCTGTCTTCCTAGATAAGTGCCATCCTCGGGGGCCTGGAGGACCACATCCTCAGAAGGAAGAGGAGGATCTATGAGTCCCTCACCGCCTCTATCCAGAGTGACCTGAAGCTCTGTTATGAAGGTGCGGGCCGCAGGGAGCAGCATTCCTGCCTGTTCTGGGACTTTCTGTCAGCGCCTTTCGCATCCTTTTGTGCGGCTCAAACCCCTTGTCTCCTTGCACCCTAAGTCTTTTTTTTTTTTTTTTTTTAATTTGAGATGAAGTCTCACTCTGTCTCCCAGGCTGGATTTCAGTGGCACGATCTCGGCTCACTCACTGCAACCTCGACCTCCCGTGTCCAAGCGATTCTCCTGCCTCAGCCTCCCGAGTAGCTGAGGTTACAGGCGTGCACCACCACGCCTGTCTCATTTTTTGTATTTTTAGTAGAGATGGGGTTTCACCATACTGGCCAGGCTGGTCTCGAACTCCTGACCTTGTGATCCACCCACCTTGGCCTCCCAAAGTGCTGGGATTACAGAAGTGAGCCACTGTGCCCAGCTGGCAACCTAAGTCTTTGCAGTACTCTCAGTCTGCACATTGCAACCACATGACTGCAGGTGTGGGGACCCTTCTCTGTGTTTTCCAGCTCTTCCTGTACACCCTTGGTCCAGGCACCCTGCTTTTTACCCTGCAACATCCCAGCTGCTTTAGCTGTAGAATGCAGTGTCCAGCTCTTATTCTTGTTTCCAAGTATTCGCAAATACTTGGACTCGCCTGTGAACCCACTTTCAGACTCTTCCTGTTTTGGTGGCTCCATTGTTTGAGGGGTAGGGAGTGATTTTGCAAGCTTCAGCCTGATTCAGTCATTAGGTTTTCTGAATGCTGGTTATTATCTAAATATTGAAAATGTTATTTTTATATAAATGTGTGTGTGTGTGTGTGTGTATACTTTGTTGTTGTTGTTTGTTTGTTTACTTGGCTTGCTTATTTTTCTTTCTAATGCTAAAGATTTCTTTCTTTATTTTTTCTTCTTTTTCCTTTTTTTTTTTTTTTTTTTGAGATGGCGTCTCCCTCGCTCTGTCGCCCAGGCTGGAGTGCAGTGGCAGCAGTCTCAGCTCACTACAACCTCCGCCTCCCGAGTTCAAGTGATTTTCATGCCTCAGCCTCCCAAGTAGCGGAGATTATGGGTGTGTGTGCCACGCCTAGCTCATTTTTGTATTTTTAGTAGAGACAGGGTTTCACCATGTTGGTCAGGCTGGTCTCAAACTCCTGACCTCAGGTCATCTGCCTGCCTCAGCCTCCCAAAGTGCTGGGATTACATGTGTGAGCCACTGTGCCTGGCCTTGATGCCAAAGGCTTCTAAGCAGGTCCTAGTCATGGTGTGACTGTGGCTATCATTTTTGCCAGAGGCAGCTCAGATCACGGGGAAAAAAGCATGTGAGAGGATGAAAGATGTCATCAGAAGAGGAGTGGAACGGCAGGTGGCCGAGGGCATGTTTGAAAGGGCCCAGGAAAGGATGCAGCACCAGTTTCAGCAGCTGAAGGTACTCTACGCCCACAGCCCGGATCCCAGACCCCGGGGGGCCCTGAGGGAGGAGGGGAAGCGGTTGCAGAAGGTGGAAGACATAGTAGGTATTTGGACCCACATGGGACAGACACTTCCTGGGGCTTCGACTTGAGAGCTGCAGCTCTGCCAGCACTCCCCTGCGCCCCTCCTCTCTCCTAAGTCACCAGTGGCACCGCAACTGTGGTAGCTAGACATGTGCTCAGCTTTTATAGACTTTGGCTTGTTTAATCCCCAGCAAGTCTGTGGGACAGGTACTAGCATTGTTCCCATTTTATAGAGAAGAAAATTCCAGCAGCGAGAGGTGTGTCAACCAGCCACACAGCCAGGGAGATGCACGGCCAGGATTCAGGACCAGGGAGCCTGGCTCCAGCAGGTCCAGCAGCAGCATGATCTCAAAACAGATTGTTTAAAGAGGGAAATGTCTTGTCTACGCAAAATCCCAATAAGTAGATAGCAATACCGTACTGAAGGCCAGTGACGGTACCTAGCACACATTCAGCTTTAGTTTTACCTACCCCAGAAGACAGTTTCTGACGGTTTCCTTGGACCTAAATGCTTCTGTCAAGCCTGCTAGGACCACCTTGCCTCTGCTCTGGGCCTCATGGCTTGCCACCCTTTTTCCCCCAAATAGTAGACATCCTTGGAGTCCGTGCCACTGTGGCTCCCTCCCTGGCCATCTGAGGCTCCACATTTTCTGCCTCAACCCAGGCTGGCTGATCCTGTCTCCAGGCCCTCAGGGAAGCTGGCCCATTGCTATCTCAGTCCACCTCTGAACTAGCCTTCTCGAATCATCTCCAACCTGTTTCTGCCCAGTTGTCTCTCCTCTACCAGGACTGCAGCTTTGGAAAATATCTTTCTTTACAATTCAAAGCATGTCTTTCCCCTTGGAGAAGGCTAAGAGGCATCTTGTTACCAGCAGCAGTTCAGTTTCAATCCTTTCACATGTTATCACAGTCTACAAATTCATGGGCAAGAAATTGGCTGAACTCCACATAGCCGGTTCCTGTTTCCCCACTGAATACATAGATACTGGATCTTAAGACTCCCAGGAAACAATGTAACTAAAAAAAATGTGTATGTACAGATGTATCTTCAATTACAGAAACGTAGGAAGTTAAAACTGGGCGAGATCACAGAGTGTTCCCATTCTGTGATCTTTTTTGTTTCGTTTTGTTTTAAGAATGCCAGTTGGCTGGGCGTTGTGGCTCACGCCTGTAATCCCAGCACTTTGGGAGGCTGAGGCGGGTGGATCACAAGGTCAGGAGATTGAGACCATCCTGGCCAACATGGTGAAATCTCGTCTCTACTAAAAATACGAAAATTAACCGGGCGTAGTGGCACGTGCCTATAATCCCAGCTACTCAGGAGGCTGAGGCAGGAGAATCGCTTGAACTAGGGAGCCAGAGGTTGCAGTGAGCTGAGATCACGCCATGGCACTCCAGCTGGGTGACAGAGCAAGATTCAGACTCCATCTCAAAAAAAAAAAAAAAAAAGAATGCCAGTTAACTTTTAATTGTTATTGTTTAAAATACTTTAGTTCTACACAACAGATGAAATTTATTTTTATATGTAATGTCTGAAGATTTACTGTTTTTTAAAAAATGACCTCTTTGCAATAGTCCTATAAGTTAAATAATAGAATACCATTTCGTTGACTATATGGATTAGTCTCTGATATATTGATCTGTAATGTGGCTTGCTGCTCACTCTAGAGTGAGGTGACTGCCTCTCCTGGTTTAAGAGCTGTGAATCTCTCATTCCCTGATCTTAGAGATGAGGAGGTGGAAACCTAGAGGCCTTGAGTTACAAGTTCCAGGCCCACTGCTAGAGCTGAGACGCTGGAATCTAGAATGTTAGCAAAAAAGCCCAGGAGATCCAGCTTCCCAACTAGACTCTGCCAGACTAGAGGAAGGAGCCTGACATTTTTTCAAAGGGAGGCAAGAAACGGAAAAGGGAAGAAAGGGGTTTTAGTTGATAAAAGAACTAGGAGTAGCAAGAAGACACCTCTCAGGCAGTTGGGAAGAATCAGATGTGCACCGTAAGGTGAGTGGCACAGAGCAGGTGTCCAGCAAACATTTCCCCAGTGAGCAGACGCATAGAGGAGAGGACAGTGGGAGAGTGGCCAGCTCATTCCCTTTTTTTCCATCTCTGCGATTGCCCTTCTTCTCCCCGCCATGCCTCCGGGCTTCCCCATTAGCTCCTGATTTGATCAGCTGACACCAGAGCTTCCGTCCCGCACGAGTCTGTAGGCGGTGAGGGTGATGCTGTCCAGGTGGTGGGAACCCACAGAAACGTTGTCTTGCTGCTTCCTGGGCCTTTCGGTGTCCTCAAAAGTCTGTACCTTCTGTGGCTGGGAGACTGTGTGGGGTTCCTTTGATAAGATCCACTTTCCCTTGGGCCGCACCGTCCTAACAGAATGAATGTTCTTGTCATGTAGGCTGGGATCGTGGAGAAAGTGAAGGGCAGTATCGCCACCATGCTGGCCCTCGCCTCGTCCCAGGGGGATGGCCTCTACAAGGAGCTTGCAGGTAAATACGCCAAAGCTTTGCATGCAGGCAGATTTTGCAGACGGCCCTGGCCGTGGTGGCTTCTTCCTGAATTTAAAGGTATTAAGTCAGGAAGAATGACCAGGGCAAGGAGTGGAGATGATGATGATGATGATGATGATGATGATGATGATGATGATGAAATGACAGCCTCAGCCTTTGCTGAGCGCCCAAATGAGAGCAAACATTATACTCGGCTTGTGCTCATGGTCTCACTGAATTCTCACCTTAGTTCCCCGGGATAGATGTTATTGCTCCATTTTGCAGATGCAGAAATAGAGACTCACATTAGGAAATGTGCCAAAGGCCCCGTAGCTGGAAAGCCGCTAATTTAAATCCACAGCTCTGCCCTGCTTACTCCATAAAGCCTGTCTTTGAAGTTGATGCCTCCTTATGAAAAACTTCATTGTCTGGCGATGGTGGAGAAAGGCTTTTCTTAAGCCACCTGGGGCCTGGGGATGCAGCACCCGCTGTGGACCTTGGGGTAGGCAGCTGTGTCCCTTTCAGTCCGTGGGCTCCACCAGGCCCCCGGTATAAACTGGAGAGTGTAAACTGGTACAAAAAGCAATTGGGTAATGTCTCGCCAGATTTAAAATGCACATGCCATTTGGCGCAGCCATCCTACTTCTAAGGTTTTACCCTGCAGATATTCTTATATGCGGGGAGAATGGCATATGGGCACCGTTGTTCAGAGTAGCATTGTTTCTGACGTCAAAAATTGGGGCAACTCAAATATCTGTAAGTAAAGCACTGTGTAAATTAAATTAGAGACACAACCAGTGGAAGGCTAAGCAACTGTTAGGAAAATAAAGCAGCTTTATAAGTAATGGTATGAAATGATCTCCAAAATATATTACAAAGTGAGTAAATGTGTATGACATGTTGCCATTTGTCAGACGGGAAAGAAGGAAATACATACTTATATGTTTGTATGTGCATAAAAATCTCCGTGGGATACACAGAACACTGGTAGTACTGGTTGCCTCTAAGGAGGGAAACTGGAAGGCTGGGGGAAGGGGAGGAAACTTGCTCTGCCCCCTGTATATTTTGTGTCTTTTATATATGTATAATTTTTTGAGACGGAGTTTGGCTCTTGTTGCCCAGACCAGTGTGCAATGGTGGGATCTCGGCTCACCACAACCTCTGCCTCCTGGGTTCAAGCAATTCCCCTGCCTCAGCCTCCCCGAGTAGCTGGGATTACAGGCATGTGCCACCACACCTGGCTAATTTGGTATTTTTAGTAGAGAAAGGGTTCCTCTATGTTAGTCAGGCTGATCTCGAACTCCTAACCTCGGGTGATCTGCCCATCTCGGCCTCCCAAAGTGCTGGGATTACAGGCGTGAGCCGCTGCACCCGGCCGTGCCTTTTATACCGAATTCCACATCTGTAGTTGCCGGCTGAAATGAATAGATCTGATGGTGCTGAGTTTGCCAGGGTGAACGTAGGCAGAGCTATTCCCAAAGTCAAAGCCACAATTGCTGCTTCTGAACATCGTTCTGTACTTCTCCATCTCTCTGGGAATCTTTCTGCCCCATTTATGGCTGGTTAGATGGACCTCTGACCTGCTCCTGACAAACTCCAGAGGAAGAGATTCAATACCCTCACACTATAATGTATTGGATTCTCATGACCTTCTTTCAAGCCTTTATAGGAATCTAAGTTTTGAGATGATGTCATTCCAGTGTGCGTCTTTAAAGAACTCCCACTTGCCAGAGCTCTTGAGCAGGTCTCACAGACAGATTGTGTTCCCCAGTTTGATGTCAATTGCGCCTGCTGTAATTTAAGCCTATTTCCTTCTCTTCACCATCGACAACGAATGTACGTCCTGTCAGGGTGGCTGCGGCAGGTGCCCAGGTCATAAAGAAATCTAAAAGGCAGTCCCTGTTGACAGGGCCTTACCTGGTTGGTAAGACAAGTTGTGTAAGAATGTGCATTTTGAGACTTGGGAGTTTGCATTCACTCAGCAAGCGATTCTGTCACCTCCTGGGTGCTGAGGACCCAGTGGTGACCAAAACAGGCAAGAGTCCCTGCCTTCACGGAGCTCGCAGCCCAGTGGGAGGAAGGCAGGCAGTAAGCAAACTAATAAGTGAAATATGTGGCAGGGAAGCGAAGCAGAGTCACGGGAGAAGGGATGCTGGGGTAGGGGACAGGTTGGTCAAGGAAGGTCTCCCTGGGAATGGCACACTTAAGCAAGGCCCTGAGGGAGGGCACCCACTCACACTTCAGATCGTCATTCTTGAAGTTCAGGAGACAGTGGTTATTCAGGGCTGGGACATGGGAAGCTTCACTGAAGCTGGGTCCTAGGGGAAGCCTTCAAGTTTAGGCTGATTTCACAGGCAGCAGAGAGAAGGGATGCCTTCCAGATATGAGACAGGACAAAAAGACTCAGGGTCCTAACTCCCCTCCTGTTCATGAGTCCCATCCCTGGCCAGGCTCAGGGCCAGTTAGCCTGAGTCACCCTGTGGGGCACAGAAAGCCAAGGGGGTTTGGAAAGGCATTTGGCGCTCAGTCTGAAGGGTCCCATCAAAGGGGACCACATTAGGCAGCATCCTCCAGATAAACAGAACCAGTAGCATGTGTGGATAGACAGAGGAAGAGATTTATTTTAAGAAATTGGCTCACACGATGGTGGAGGCTTGGTCAGCCCACAGGCTGATGCAGGGAGGCCAGCAGGATGGAGACTCCAGAAAGAGTGGCAGTTGGAGTCCAGAGAACATCCCTGCAGAACCAGGCAGAGCTGACGTTGTAGACGAAGGCCCCAGGCTGTCACTGGAGAATCCCCTCCTGCTTGAGGGAGGCCAGCCTTTGGCTCCATGCATGCCTTCAGCTGGCTGGTTGATGTCCATCCACACTGGAGAGGGCCATCTGCTTTACTTGAGGTCCACTGAGTTAAATGTCAATCTCATCTAAAAACACCCTCCCAGAGGCATCCAGACTCTCGTTTAACCCAGTGACCTAGACAAGTTAACACATAAAACTAACCATTGTGAGAACATGATTTGATTGCAGATCGTGGGATGAAACGTGAGATGCCAAAGAGAGAACATTCACTGAGAATGGATCGTTCCGGGAGGATAGGGATGGGTGGGAAAGGAGGGGGAGCCACCTGGAGAGGACTTAGGGGAGGTGTTATTGTGCAATGTGCTTTGTATATTACATGCCTGTGAAGGCTTAATACAGACCTAGTGACTTCTCAGTTTTTCTTATGGGTAGGTTTGTGTTTCTTTTGAGGGTGACCCCATGCTGAGACAGCGTTCTGGTAAGAGGAGGAATACCTGCTTTGATGTCTGATCTGTAAGCACCACTCCAGATCTCATATTCTGGGACAAGTGACAGGATTGTTGGGGGATTTGCTTTCTGGAGACGTTTCTACAAAGGACGTCAAGTCCTGACATGCACTTTCTGCTCTCCTGTAGATGTCGGGAGTGAATACAAGGAGATGGAGAAGCTGCACAGAAGCCTGAGGGAGGCCGCGGAGAATGCCCGGCTGAGGAAAGGCATGCAAGAGTTCCTCCTAAGGGCATCCCCCCGCAAGGCTGGCCCCCCCAGGATGTCACTGTAACTCCCAGGGCTTAGTCCCAATGGATGAAAGATCAGCCCAGAGCCAGACAATCAGAATTACTTTTTTGGTTCTTTTTTTTTTTTTTTTTTGAGATGGAGTCTCACTCTGTTACCCAGGCTGAAGTGCAATGGCGTGATCTTGGCTCACTGCAACCTCCGCCTCCCAGGTTCAAGCAATTCTCCTGTCTCAGCCTCCCGAGTAGCTGGGATTACAGGTGCGTGCCACCACACCAGCTAATTTTTTGTATTTTTAGTAGAAACAGGATTTCACCATGTTTGCCAGGGTAGTCTTGAACTCCTGACCTCAAGCAATCTGCCCACCTCTGCCTCCCAAAGTGCTGGGATTACAGGCATGAGCCACTGTGCCTGGCCATACTTTTTTGTTCACAAGAGACAGGGTCTACCTCTGTGGCCTAGGCTGGAGTGCAGTGGCACCATCACAGCTCACTGCAGCCTTGAACTACTGGGCTCAAGTGATCCTCCAGCCTCAGCCTCCAGAGTAGCTGGGACTACAGGTACAGGCCACCACACCTGGGTAATTTTTTTTTTGAGACGGAGTTTCACTCTTGTTACCCAGGCTGGAGTGCAATGGTGCGATCTTGGCTCACCGCCACCTCCGCCTCCCGGGTTCAGGCAATTCTCCTGCCCCAGCCTCCTGAGTAGCTGGGATTACAGGCACACGCCACCATGCCCAGCTAATTTTTTGTATTTTTAGTAGAGACGGGGTTTCACCATGTTGACCAGGATGGTCTCGATCTCTTGACCTCGTGATCCACCCGCCTCGGCCTCCCAAAGTGCTGGGATTACAGGCTTGAGCCACCGCGCCCGGCCCTGGGTAATTTTTTAATTGTTCATGGAGATGGCGTCTTGCTCTGTTGCCCACACTGGTCTCAAACTCCTGGCCCCAAGTGATCCTCCCATCTCAGTCTCTCAAAGCCCTGGAATTGCAGGCATAAGGCATCGTGCCTGGCTCAGAATTTTCTGTTTTGTGAAATCTAATAGAGGACATTTCCCAACTATTTGGACTTTGTATGCAATATAAAACTAGTATGTTTACTGCATTTTATTTTATAGCCAAAAAATAGTCATCTTCAATACCTAATGGAGTTCTAAAGTGTTAGGACAAAAAACTTTTGCTTCCTCAAGAATATCAAACATCAGGCTGGGCACAGTGGTTCATGCCTGTAATTCGAGCACTTTGGAAGCTGAGTCGGGCAAATTATGAAGTCAGGAGATTGAGACCATCCTGGCTAACACTGTGAAACCCCGTCTTTATTAAAAGTGGGTGTGGTGGCACGCCTCTGTAGCCCTAGCTACTCGGGAGGCTGAAACAGGAGACTCCCTTGAACCTGGGAGGCGAAGGTTGCAGTGAGCCAAGATTGCGCCACTGCACTCTAGCCTGAGTGACAGAGCAAGCCTCCATCTCAAAAATAAAAAATAAAAAAAATCTAAACATCAAAAAACTTAAATATTTTAGAAAACAACATTGTAAGATATAAAATAAGCCATAAAAAGAAATTCATCTTTCAATGAAGAAAAATATCTAAACATTGAAAAACTTAAGTATTATGGAAAACATTGCAAAATAAAGCTTGTAGGGACCCAATTCTGTTTTTCATTTTAATACTGATGAGACTTTGGGGAAGGAGGCAACATTGTGTCATGGGAATAAAATGGGTTTGGCAGCCAGAGGAACATAGACCCGGCTTCCCCACTGCTCAGATGTGCTATTTAAAACCAGCACTTACTAAATGTTTTCATCTCAGGACCCTTCACTTTTAAAGGACCCTAAGGAGTGTTTGTTTGTGTAGGTTATAGCTGTTGATATTGACTGTATTCAAAATTAAATAGGAGAAAATGTAAGTAATTATTTACTTTTTTAGAAGTAACAGTAATCAACCCATTATGTGTTATTAAAAATAACACATTGTTATGTAAAAAGCTATTTTCCCAATAAATAAATAAATGTACTGAGAAGAGTAACATTGTTTTCCACTTTTGCAAATCTCTTTATTCCCTGGCTTAATAGAACACAGTTGGATTCTCATGTCAGTTTCTACATCCACTCTGTTGCAATATGTTGTTTTGGTTGATGTATATGAGAAAAACTCAGTCTCACACAGACCTACAGTTGGAATCCAAGGAAGTGTTTTAATAGGTTTTTCAGGGAATTTTGGGATATTTTTTGATTCTACAAAGGCAGATGGCAGTTTCTTAAAAGTTAATTGCAATGTGGAATCTGAAAGCATGTTGGTGAACATTTTTCACCTATTACATTAAAATGCATTGGTTGATTTTGTACTTTGAATGGATACTTTTACTAACGTATGATTTTTGTGGTATCAGGCGTTGTTCATCTTGAAAATATTTATTCACTGAGTTGAGCAGATATTCCAAATGTTGCTGCATTTTATTGTATATTACCATGAAATCATTTTATTAGTGTCTTCACCAATCTCATCAGGAGAGTCTGAAGTATTGAAAAGCTGTCAAGCTCACAGTGAAAAATAGAAGTTTTACAAAATTCCATTCCCCCGCCAAACGCTCATCTTATCATTGACAACAAATATTGTCAGTTGTTTTCTTTGAAGAAATAGATTCATTTTCTTCATTTTTGGGAAAACGTTTGCCATATAACTGCATATGATGAACCGTAGTTTATCAGTAATTATTTCAAATAAAAAGGATGTCCCAAGAAAAAAGTGTCCAGTTCAGCCTGAAACTCAAACACTCAAGGAAATGCTTTTCTTTGAGGCAGCAGAAGTGCTTGAAGTGTATTTCCCATTTTGTCCCACTGAACAATAAAATGACATCTACTTAGGTGTCAATAATTAATACAATTAATAACATACTGTTACATTAAGAACATTTTCAGTCAAGCTGGCTTTTTCAAGCCCCGCAAGTTCACGATGGTGAAAAAGGCAAGAGTTTTGAATGCAGTTTGGTGCCACTGCTTTGGTGCATGCCAAAGTGCAAGTGGTTTTACCCACCTTTGCTTTTATACCTTTAGTACAAGTGTCAACGTGGTAGAAAAGGCAAATAACATCTTAGTATTATTGTAAAAATAGTTTAACCCAGCAGACCCCATAGGAGAGTTTCAGCGACCATACTTTGAGAACAGTTGTCTTAGACAAATCATTCAAACTCTCTGAGATTCAGGTAATTTATCTGTAAAATGGTGACAATGGTAGTGCCTACCCTGATACTCCCAGGGTTGTCAGGAAGTTTAGGGTCATGCCTACAAAACATGGACACGCTGTACTTCATGGTACTTGACAAATGGTCACTATCATTTATGGGCAGAATGGAAATAACATGGTTTAGTGGCTTGTCTGTTGGGGGACTTGGGTTCTGATCCCAGCTCTGACCAATACTAACATGCCAATTCCTTAACACCTCTGAGATTTCATTTCCTCATATACAAAAGGAGAGAGATGGACTGGACGATTAGAACATCTTTTGAAATCGAGGATTTAAAATTCTTCTCTTTTTGTTGTAATATCTTTTGCCTAAGTAGGATAAAAAGAGATTTAGCCATGTAGTGAGGTCTCAGTGGCTCTTTTTTCATATTAAACTTTTTTTCTTCTTTTTTTTTTTTTTTTGCTCTGGAATGGGTACGCTTTTCCTCAGTATCATGTTAAACTTCTAAACACATAGCATTCTGTCGCAGTTCGTATAGTTCCCTTTTCGTATTTCTCAGGAGGGATATAGAGGACCTCCACTCCAGCCACGGTGGAGTAACAGGACCAGATTTACCCTCTGGTTAAACAACAACAAGCAAACAAAAATTACGAAACAACAATTTTTAGATCTGGGGAAATAGTGTACCACAGTCATCCCTGAAAGGAGGGAAGGAGATAAGGTGAGGCCCACAGTGCTCTGTCTTGTGCCTTGGGTGAGTTTCCAGGCCACAGCACAGGGAGGGGAAGTCCCAGAAGAACTGAGTGGTCTCCCTGAGTTGAGGGGACAGAGATCAGAGTTTGAAGAGTCCAAGGTGATTAGAATTCACAGGGAAGATTACCAGGGAGAAGAGAGCTGGACAGAGAGCTCCAGAGATGTGAAGTGGGTCTCCTTTGATTCTTTATTTGAGTACTGATTAGCATATCCTGTGAGGAGACTACTAAAAATGAGGAAAGAACCCCTGGAAAGAAGCAGGCAGAAAAACCCCCAAAACTCAGTTCAAGCTAAATGAGCCATAGTGGAAGACCTTACACATGAGGTGTCAAGTAGGCTGATCAGAAGAGTATCGCCTTAGTAGTGGGGTCAAAATAGTCCTGGACGAAAGGCTGTTATGCATCCACCAATGAAGATTTTTTTAAAACTTTGGAAGAATCATACTGTTTGCAAGTAACTTAACTGCATCCCAGAACAAAACACAAAAACATTTAGGAATAAAAACCCCAGCACTCAATGATGGAAAATTGACAATGTGCGGCATGAAAACAAAAACATCCAGGCATACAAAGAAGCAGGAAAATATGAACAATAATGAAAAATATCAGTAGAAATAGACCCAGAAATAACACAGGGGATAGAATTAGTAGATAAGGTTATTAAAATTGCTACAATAAATGTACTCCAGGTGCTCAAGAAGATAGAATAAAGCATAAACACAATGAGAAGAGAAATGGAAGAAATTTAAGACTCAAATAGAACTTGTAGAGATTTTAAAAGCCTCATTGTCTACATGGGGTTAACAGCAGACTAGATAGGGTAGAAGAAAAGACAAGTGAACTTGACGACAGAGCAATAGAACTTATCTAAAGTGAAACAGAGGAAAAAAATGAACAGTGCATTAGTAAAACATCAAACAGCCTAAAATATTTGTTACTAGAACTACTAGAACCACAATAACAGTAAAGAGGTGGGGATATAGGAAAAAAAATATTTAAGAGAATGATGTTTGAGATTTTTCCAAACTTGATAAAATCTATAAACTCACAGATCCAAAATGCTCATTGAATATGAAACAAAAGAAAATAAGAAAAATCACAGTAAGATGCATCATAATCAAATTACTGAAAATCAGTGATGAAGAGAAAATCTTAAAACCAGCCAGGTGCATGGGGAGTGAGGGGGAGGCTGCAAAGGCAGTGATGGATAATATATACAAAGGAATAAAAAACAAGAATGACAGCAGACTTTTCTTCAGAAACAATATAAGCCAAGAATCAGTGGAGTGACCTCTTTTAAAAATTGAGAGAAAAAAAAAGTTCATCTAGAGTTCTCTATCTAGCAAAAAACACTTTTCAAAAATGAAGTGAAATGGACTTTACAGACATACCAATGTAAGTAGCAAAAATAGTAAATATGTGGGCAAATATAAAATACTTTTTCTTATTTTTCTCACATCTATTTAAAAGATTAACACAAAACCAATAACAATGCATTGTGGAGTTTATAACATATAGAATTTAAATGTGTGACAAAAGCACAATGGCCAGGAAGGCAGAAATGAAAGTATGTTTTTGCAAGATTATTATACAATATACACAGTTATATAATGTATAAGGTAGACTGTGATAAGCTAAAGATATATACTATAAAGCCTAGAGCAATCACTAGAGAAACAAGAGAGTTATATTTAGCAAACAATGTAAAGAGAGAAAACGTAATATTAAAAATGCTCAGATAATCCAAGAAAGGAAAGAAAAGAATGGGAAATAAATGATAGAAGATACAAATGGAAAACAAATAGCCAGATAGTAGATTTAAACCCAGTCATACAAATAAACATATTAAAAGTAAATGATCTAAAACATGAATTAAATAATGCAGAGGTTACCAAGTTAGATTTTTTTTAAAAAAGCCCTCTGTATATGTTGTCTTTAAAGTAGAAACCCACTTTAAATATAAAGACATAAATAGGTTAACAGTAAAAGGATGGAAGATAGATATTTGCAAATGCGAATTTAAAGACAGAGTTTCTATATCAATATTAGACAAAGTAAATTTCAGAGCAAAGATGATTACTAATGATAAGGAGGATCACTGCATAGTGATAAAGTAGTTAATTCGTTGAGGACATAATCCTAGTTATGCACCTAATAACAAAGTTTCTAAATGCACAAAGTAAAAGCTAATAAAACTCAAAGGAGAAATAGCCAAATCCACAATTATAGTCAGAAATCTCAATACCGTCCCTTGATAACTGATAGAACAAGTAGAAAAACTCAGTAAGGCTATAAAAGACTTGAACATCACATCAACTTTACCTCATTGAGATTTATGGAATACTCTATAATCAACATCAAAGTGCACATTAATTTCTAGTGTACATGGAATATTTCCCAAGATAGACCATATCCTGAGTCATAAAATAGGTCTCAATAAATTTTAAAATATGGATCTCATACAAAGTGTGTTCTCTGACCACAGTGGAATTAAATTAGAAGTTAATAACAATAAGATATCTGGAAAAGTCTTCAAATATTTGTAAACCAAACAACACACTTCTAAATAACCCATGGGACAAGTGAGGGCTGCGGACTAATGTTCGTTAGGTTTATATCTCTCTGCTCCAAATCTTTGTCTTCAAATAAAATTACCTCCTTGGTATCAGAAGCCAAGGAGTTAACTCCAGCTGGAGCTTAGAAAGTCAGAGCTGGCACCGGCGGTAGGGCTGTGTGTTAACTGCCAGAAGAATGTAACCAAGAACTGTCCAGTCAGGAAGGCTGCACTGGCAGAGTGGAACAAGAGGGGAAGAACTTGGGACAGCATCTTGAGTCCTGGTAAGAGGCTCAGGCTGATAGTGACATAGATTCTGGACAGAAATTCAGACTGAAGCAATAGAAGAAGAAAAACTTTAAAAGCCAAGGGTAGCATCAAGAGGATTCATGAGATGTTGATCGCCACCTGCAGAAGTCTGTCCTGCAGACCCTCACTTAACGACTGGATAGGTGACTGCACTCCCACTCCCAGTACAGTGATTTTGAGTGGGCTAGAGATGGTCATCAGCTGCTTTCAGAGGGCGATTGCAGCTAACCGATGATGCGTCCCTATACCTCCTCACATGTACTCAGTATAGATTTAATAACAGAGGTTCTAAGTCAACATGCTTGTGGATAATTAACATGGTTAAAAGAGTGGCTTTATGAATGATAAAAGGTTTTGGTTCCAGGGCCCAGGGTAAACAGATTCACAGGTAATTCCCCTTGTACCTCCCCCTGAGAGGACCATACAGCACAAAGTTTACATGAGCAAACAAATTAGAGACAAAGGGATGTGGGGTAAACAAACTTCACTGGGGAAGCCTTTGTTGTCCCTCATCTTTACCCTATGACTTAATACTCTAACGTAAGAACTGGCTGCCTTCAGCCCATTCCATTAAAACCTTTTGGCCTTCCAAAAAGTTTAAGACTATAATCTTCTAACTTTTCCTAATATTTCCCTAATATTTTTCCAGCAACCCCGAGTGAAACCCAACAGATTCAGGAACCAGAAGCAGGAGTCTCAGGAACAAGAGCTGCTGGGTCAGTAGGTTAAAATTATGAGCAAAAGTCTTTTGTTGTGACCCTTAGCGTGCTGCAACCTCTGTGGTGAGCTTGAAGTCCTAGCCAGCTCATCTCCCCAGGAAAGAGGAGACCGGCTAGAGTGAGAGAACGTGGGAGGCAGAGGTTGTAGAGAGCCGACATCGTGCCGCTGCGCTCCAGCCTGAGCGACAGAGCGAGACTCCATCTCAAAAAGAAAAAAAAAAATCTCACTTTGACCCCGCCTGACCACTCCCACTTCCCAAGCCCCTTACCTGCTGAATTATCTTTTAAAACACTGATGTCAGAATGCTCAGGGACACTGATTTGAGTAATAATAAAACTTCAGTCTCCCGCACAGCTGGCTCTTAGTGAATTAGTCTTTATTGCAGTTCCCCTGTCTTGATAAATTGGTTCTGTCTAGGCAGCAGGCAAGGTGAACCCACTGGGTGGTTACAGGTCCAAATCTCTCCTCAAAGGTTAGCCCTGAAGCAGTTTTCAATGATTGTGGTAGAGGCTAGGCATGGCTCAGGCTTTCTTAGAGGTTGAATGGAAGCAGAGAGAGGGGAGAGGGAGGCCTTTACTCTGCCCTGTAGACCTTCAGAGAAGGGAACCCTTGGTGCACCTGCCCATCCCTCCCCCATCACTGGCCACTGGCAAGAGACCTCTCTTCCCTTTCTGTTACCTAGTTACCGACTTCATACCTAGTCAGCAAACCTTTAATTTAAATTCTGTTAAAATAACTGGTGAGATGTATGCCTCCCCAGTGACACTGACTGATTCCTTGGGTAACTGGGGCAGGCAGGAGATTCGGCTTAGGAGGGAGGGTGCTGGGTGTGGGTCCAGCCCTCATGGCCTGATGGGAAGACACCCTGTAACTGCCCGGTGGGTTCTTCCTGCCTGCTGTGCAAACAGAGGCCACAACATGGCAGTAGAGAAAGAGTTAATTGACATGAGTCAGGGCATGCCACATGGGAGATGGAGTTCTTACTCAAATCAGTCTCATTTCATCTCATCAAAGGTGTGTAGTTTAGGAGTTTTTCAAGGGCAGTTTGAGGGGAGGAGCAGGGATGGCTAGGCAATGGGTACTTACTGCTGATTGATTGAGACAGATGAATTCATAGGGGATTGAAGCTGTCCTCTTGAGCTGAGTTGCTCCTGAGTGGGGCCACAGGAGCCATTGGTTGGTGGGTCCAGATAGAGCCATGGGTGTCAGACATGCAAATAACCTAAAAGATGTCTCAAAAGGCTAATCTACAGGAGTGACTCTATCTGTAGCAGCTCCAGCATAATGGCTGGCAATCGTTTATGTCTACCCCTTGGCAGAATTCAGGCTCCTCTCCTCTCCCTAGCCTGGTGGTCTTTCATTAGCTTCTCAAAGCCTGTTGAGTTTGGGAGGAGGGCTATTATTTAAACTATAAGCTAAATATCTTCCAAAGTTAGCTTGGCTTAAGCGCAGGAGTAATTAAGGCAGCTTGAGAGCTAAAGGCAAGAGAGGGGGTTGGCTAGATCGGATTTCCCTCACTGCCATAATTTTCTCACTGACATAATTTTGCAAAGGTGGTTTTAATCCTGCTTACCCATGTGTGCGGGTGAGGGTTCTACCCCTCAGTGATGGACTGATGAAGGCCAAGCCTCAGTGTGAGACTGCCCCATTTGGGGACATTGAGAGGAGAAGAGGGAAAACTTAGAACCTCGGGACTGGAAAGAAAGTAAAGGTAACCTCCCTGCTTCCTTAGAATCACACCTCACCTCTAAAAGAGATAGTTAAGGAGAGGCCATGAATGTGCTTATCACCAGCTACAGGGGAGCAGGGCAGATGGCCCAGGACAGGGATAGGCCATCCCTTGACTAACATGGATCATGATTAAAAAACAAAAACAAAAACTAGGGAGGGGCATGCAGAGAAATAAGATGGAGCCACAAAGCAGAGTAATAACTTGGTGATACACGCAAGGAGACCCTTTTGGTTGAGCACAGCCACGCGCGGTGATAGCAGGCACCGTGACTGCCTTTTTTTTTTTTTTTCTTTGCTTAGTGTGAAAAGTGCTGTTCTCCTGGGCATAGAGCTTTAGAAATATTGGCAGTGGGCTGATGAGCGACAGACCAAATCAGACCCGAGACTGTAGGTTCTCTAGCTGTAAAGGAAATCTCATTCTGCCTGAGTTTGCAACACTCCTGATTGAAACACATGCTAACAAAGACCTCAACCAAACACGTGGACACAGGGAGGGGAACACCACACACCAGGGGAGGGAGAGCATTAGGACAAATACCTAATGCATGTGGGGCTTAAAACCTAGATGGCGGGTTGATGGGTGCAGCAAACCACCGTGACACATGTATACCTATGTAACGAACCTGTACGCTCTGCACATGTATCCCAGAACTTAAAGTAAAAAATTTTTTAAAAAGACCTCAACCATAAGACAATTGGATGCATCGCAGATTCCTTTCCAGTGGGGAGGAAACTACTTAAGTTTTGTCCACAAACTCCTGCATCCTTCTATCACTTGCTTATAATAAAAGAAGTCTTTCCATCTCGTTCCTCACAGAAGTGAGTAACAAAGGGGAACTCCAAGAGAAGGAGTTGCTGTGAAATTGGAATTGGGTTAATCGCACATTCTTGTGGGTGCATTAGTCAGCTCGGCAGCTGTGACAAAGTGCCACAGGCTGGGAGGCTTCAGTAACGGAAATTTCTTTTCTCACAGTTCTGGAGGCTGGAAATGTGAGGTCAAAGTGTTGGCAGGGTTGGTTTCTCTTGCGGCCTCCATCCTGGGCCTGTGGACAGCTGCCTTACCCCTGTCCTCACATGGCTGTCCTGCTGTGTGCGTGTGTGTGTGTGTACATGTGTGTGTGCTTGCACATGTGTGTGCGCATGTGTGTGCACGCGCCCCTGGTGACCTTCTGTGTGTCTTAATCTTCTCTTCTTATGAGAACACCAGTCTTATTGATTAAGATCTACCCAAATAGCCTCATTTTACCCTAATTACCTCTTTTAAGACACTGTTTCCAAATACATTCTGAGGAACTGGGAGGGAAGAACTTTTTTGTTAGTGTTTGTTTTTGTGTGTTTTTTGAGACATAGTTTTGCTCCCATTGCCCAGGCTGGAGTGCAATGGCGTGATCTCGGTTCACTGCAACTTCCGCCTCCCTAGTTCAAGCAATTCTCCTGCCTCAGCCTCCTGAGTAGCTGGGATTACAGTCATACGCCACCATTCCTGGCTAATTTTGTATTTTTAGTAGAGATGGCATTTATCCATGTTGGTCAGGTGGTCTTGAACTCCCGACCTCAGATGATCTGCCCACCTGGGCCTCCCAAAGCGCTGGGATTATAGGCGTGAGCCACCACGCCCGGCTGGGAAGAACTTTAACATATGACTTTTGGGAGTACAAAAT
>NW_022437831.1:0-24085 GCF_009761245.1 Sapajus apella | reverse complement strand
CCATTGCGCCATCCGTCCCCTTTGCTGCCAATTGCTTTGAACTCTTTGGGTTTGATATTTTGATTGATGAGAACTTGAAACCATGGCTTTTAGAGGTCAACTTATAGCCCAGCGTTGACCTTAGATTATTCAGCAGATGTGTTGGTGAAGAGAAAACGTATCCATGATATTACTGACCTGATTTACTTACATGGTCTAAGAAATGAGGGGAGAGAAGGCAGTAAGGCCACACGTGGAAATTCCAACATCGATGCTGCAAAAAGTGAGAGAGGTGGGCTTGACGCTCACGACTGTCTTCCTTATGAATCTCTCTCGTTCACAGGCAGAATGTACAACAAGGATGACTCAGTGGTGAAGAAAGCTGTGAGCATGTGTCCTGAAGCTGCACCCGCCTCCCAGCTGGAAGGCGATGTAAGTGGGCAGGAGGATTTTCATCTGCTTCAATGAAGCTACCCTTGGAGCTTCCAGGAATGGACTAAATGCCAAAAGAATAATCCAAGAGCTCCAGAAACTCATGAATAAGCAACATTCCTAACTGGTGAGAAATAAAACCAAGACAAGTGACATGAATTTTTAAAAAACAAGGATTCTCATCCTTGAGAAAGCAATAGTTCAAGTCCCTAACCCGTGCCATCGGCATGTTAACTCTGTCATTGGGACTGAAGATGTGGCTGTATATATAAATGTAACAGCTCTGACAAAGCATAGCACGTTCCAGTGGTGATTAAACTACATTACGTCACATGTTTATTTGCTCAGGTCTCTTGAAAGACTTCCACAAATACCCCCCAGCCTCCTACCTGTAATAGAATGGGCTATACCATAATTATGCTATGTATGTATTTAGACATAAGAAAAAGCTTATTATAATATTTAAAAAGGATTATTAGGTAATAACAGGACAAAAGAGGCCAGGAGTTAACTCTTTGTGTGTTTTTTTAATCAACCATATTTGGTGAAACTCATTTTGTTAACTTAAAGACAATTATTCAGAGTGAGATGAGTCACTGAAAACCCTAATGATTCTGTTGTTTACAGATCATGGGCTCTAAATCAGACTTTGTACCAAAGAGCTCCCTGGAGGAAGGAGGCATCATTCAGCCGTATTTAAAGGGTTCCCACCTTGGCCTTGTTGCTGTTTGGTCACCATCACAGCGTACGAGGTCACGTCTCCAGATCAAGGTATCCTGCCCTTCCTGCCAGGTAAAAGTCATTTGCAGTCCTAAGACATAAAATTCCCATAGGTCACTTGAAAATATTATTGTAGTGAAAGCAGTCAGACACCAAAGGCCACATATTGAATGACTCCATTGATATGAAATGTCAGAACTGGCAAATCTTCCTAAAGCACTTTGGTGGTTCAGGGGAGGAGTAATGAGGAGCGCCTGCTAATGGGTAGGTGGTTTCCCTTCAGGGCAACAAAAGTGTTCTGAAACTATATAGAGGTGCTGGTTACACAACATGGGAAATTCACTCAATATGGCTAATGGGACATTTCATGTTATGTGTATTTTACCACAATAAAAAAGTTAAAAGCTGGGCATGGAGGCTCATGCCTTCAATCCCAGTATTTTGGGAGGCCAAGGTGGGAGGATATCTTAAGCCCAGGTGTTTAAGTCCAGCCTGGGAAACATAACAAGCCTCTTATCACTTAAGAAAAATTAATTTTTTTAATTTAAGAAAGAAAGGTGGGAGGGAGAAGCTCAGACAGGCGTATCTCTCAGAAGGTTCCTGGGTGGGCAGGCCTGTTCGCAGGTCACAGGTTAGAAGAGCTGGAGCCAGCTGAGAAGACGCACAGTGGACCAAGGTCAGAAGTCAGCCTGCAGGGGCACGACTGGACGCACGCCTCCAGGGTCCCCAGGCAGGTGGAGCCACTCTCAGTCTGCAGGCAGGAGGGGCCAGGACTGAAGTCCAGGATTCTCTGAGGATCTATCGTAGGACAGAGGCTAGCAAGCCTACTCCAGTGACAGAACAGGGCATCTCCTGGCAGAACCCCGGCAGGGCAGAACTCTCCTAGACCATAGCATGGAAGGGCTAGACCCAAGCCCCAGGGCTGTGTCACAATCTACCAGGTTCAAATTCATTAAGCTCCACCCAGGGGCTCTGCTGGGTAAGACACCAGCAGTTCCCTATGTGACCGGAGCTTCTCCTGGGTGACAGTAGAGTGGGGCTGGAGCCAGCATTCAGGGCCCGTTCACGCTCTGCAATGGGACAGAGGCCAGCAAGCCTATCCCGGTGGCCCAAACTGGCGAGTCTCAGCAGGCCCCTGTGGTTTTAAGATGGTGCCTGGGCCACAGCTGAGACGGCCTAGAGCCAAGAGAGGCCCCGTCAGCATCCGCTGTGGAACAAGACCCACCGCAAGCCCGTGGGTGTTTCAGATGGGTGAGTCTCTCTCTGGGTCCTCGGGGGAGCAGGACTCGTCTGGAACCACAGCTGAGGGGGGCTCGTGCCAAGGCACAGGGCAATTTTCAGGTCCACAGCTGGGACCAGGTTGGCGGACCTGCCTGCTGGGACATCGCTGTGCATGACTTCTCCTGGTCTCCTTGGCAGGTGGTTTAGGAAGACTGGAAGTGACAGGATGCAAAAAGATATTCCAGGCAAAGGGAAACCAAAAGAAAACAGGAATGGCTATCCTTATATCTGACAAAACAGACCTTAAGTCAGTAACTGTAAAAAGAGACAAAGATCGTCCTTACTTCACAACAAAGGGGGGCATTAATCAAGAGCATGTTACAATTTTACAGTCTATGCACCCAACGTTGGGCCCCCTAAATATGTAAAGCCAATAATAATCAATCTGAAAGGAGACATAGACTGCAATACCATAGCAGCAGGGGGGCTTCGATATCCTACTTTCAACCGCAGACAGATCATGAGACAGAAAATCTGGAAGGAAACATTGCGCTTAAGGCTCACGTCGGCCCAGCTAGACCTGACACTCATGCACAGAACATTCTCCAGGATAGACCATAGGGTAGGACACAAAGCAAGTCTTAGCAGCTTTAGGAAGACTGGAATCACATCAGGTTTCCTTTCTGAGGATAGTGGAATAAAAACAGACATCAAAAACAGTAGGAATTTTTTAAAAATCACAAATACGTGGAAATTAGGCAATATGCTCCTGAACCACCACTGAGTCAAAGAGGAAATTTAAAAGGAAATTTTAAAATGTCTTGAGACAAATGAAAATGGAAACATGGCATACCAAAACTTATAGGATGCAGCAAAAGAAGCTCTAAAAAAACACTTTATATCAATAAATGTCTACATCAAAACAAAGAGAAAGATCTCAAACATCTGAACAATGCATTTCAAGCAATTAGAAGAAAGAATAAATTCAACTCCAAGTCAGGAGAAGAAAGGAAATAAAAAGATCAGAAATTAATGAAATAGACATTAGAAAAACAATAGAGAAGACCAGTGAAACTACTTTTAGCTTTTAAAAATATTTTTTAAAATTGTTAAACTTTCACTAACTGAGGGAAAAAAAAGATGACAATAAAATCAGATATGAGGGAAGAGACATTACAATTGATATCATAGAAATACAAAGAATCATAAGAGACTATTGTGAATAATTACATTCCAACTAATTGGATAACCTAAGAGAAATGGATAAATTTCTAGACACATGCAACCTACCAAGACGTAATCATGAAGAAACGGAAAACCTGAATAGACCAATAACAAGTAGGGATATTGAATCCGTAACAGAAAGTCGCTCATTAAAGAAAAGTCCAGGATCTGATGACTTCCCTTCTAAATTGTACCAAATATTTAGAGAATAGCCAATACCAATACTCCTCAACTCTTGCAAAAACCTGAAGAAAATAAAATACCTCCAAACTCATTTTACAAGGCCAGACAAGGACACTACAAGAAAGAAAATTATAGACCAATATCCTTAATGAAGATAGATGCAAAAATCCTCAACAAAATACTAGCCAACTGAATTCAATAGCACCTCACAAAATCAAGTGGATTTTCCCCCGGGATGCAAGGATGGTTCAACACAGGCAAATTAATAAATATAATTCCCTGCATTAACAGAATAAAGGGCAAAAATCATTTGGTCATCTTGATAGAGACACAAAAAACAAAGCATTTGACAAATTCAGCAACCTATTATGATAAAAATTTTCAGCAAAGTAGAATCAAAGAAAGTATCTCAACACAGAAAATACCATATATGACAAGCCTGCAGATCACATCACACTCAATAGTGAGGTGTTGAAAGCTTTTCCTGTCAGGTCAGGACAACATGAGGATACCTCCTCTCACCACTTCTGCTCAACATGAAACTGGATTCCTAGACAGTTTTACGAAAAAAAAGACACATAAATAGGAAAGAAAGAAATGAAATTGTCTCTGTTTATTGATGACATAATCTTATGTATAGAAAACACTAGCAACCCCATCCAAAACTGTTGCAAACTCATAAACTAATTCAGTAAAGTTGCAGGAAACAAAATCAACAAGTAAAAATCAGTTGAGGGCCGGGCGCAGTGGCTCACACCTGTAATCCCAGCACTTTGGGAGGCCGAGGCGCGTGGATCACGAGGTCAAGAGATCGAGACCATCCTGGTCAACATGGTGAAACCCTGTCTCTACTAAAAATACAAAAAGTTAGCTGGGCATGGTGGCACGTGCCTGTAATCCCAGCCACTCAGGAGGTTGAGGCAGGAGAATTGCCTGAACCCAGGAGGCGGAGGTTGTGGTGAGCTGAGATCACGCCATTGCATTCCAGCCTGGGTAACAAGAGGGAAACTCTGTCTAAAAAAAAAAAAAAAAAAAAGATGATCCATTGTAATATTCTTTCTAACAGGTATGACGTGACATCACACTTCATGTTTTGCTGGGGATGTGGAGAAAAGGAAGCTTTTGTATATTGCCAGTGGGAAGGTAATTAAAACAGCCATTGTTTTAAAAAGTGTGGATGTTCCTCAATAAGCAAAAAATGGAATTCCAATATGATCCAGCAATCCCACTTCTGGGTATATATTCAAGAGAAATTAAATCAAGATGTCAAAGAGATGTGTGCAGCCCTAAATATGAAAGCAAACCCAGAGAAAAGATAATGGTGCATCCAGAGAAAGGTCTCAGAAAGCTATCTAAGACAAAATCCATCCAGCGATCAGATGTACCACAGTTGCTGACATTTTTGCCCCTGTCGAAGTTTCTAGTTCATTTATCTATGATTTATGCAAAGAGCTGGTTGTACCTGAAAAATGGAAAGAGTGGGGACCACAGTTCATGACAGATCCAAGGAAGTCTGCCTTCATTCATTTACCGCTACATCCACACAGCTCACAGCACGGTGGCCCACAAAATCCTGTCAATGACTGAGGATGACATGAGGAAGGCAATGGAACTTCCAAATGTGCTTTTCCTGAAACCAAGTCAGCGATGCTGGTATGTTTTATTTCCTTGGTTAATGTTTAGATGGGGAAAACCAATATTATGCTTAATGAACTGTAATTGTTCCATTTTTTCGATACCTGTTTGCCTTACCAGGGGGTTGACGTCATGAATTTATTGCACATGGTTCACAAAGAACCAAGAGGTTCTGTCAGCACTCTAATGTCAGTTCCTTTGAAGGTGGTAAGTGCAGATGGAAGAACTTTTGCTATAAAATGAAGTGCTTTTCCTAAATCAGACATTTTGGTCAAGTCGCTTGACTCAGTACAGGTAGGGAGATATTTAAATGTAAAATACAACAAAATAAGTCTAAATATTTAGAATCTTTGTTTAGATCCTGAAAGTAAATAATAATCCATAAGCAATGCAATATTGCTCTATGGGGTCTTTTTGACATTTATTTCATCATATAGCTTTCCATATAGAATAAATTTGCAGATTTAATTTGTATAACTTAAACCTGTGAAGCAATGGATATTTCTACTGTTTATAGTGTCCTGTGATGCAGAACTTCTAAAAATGTATGTTTCATAAAATCAAGCTTTAAGCGAAAAATGAAGACATAAAATGTTATTTTTTAAAACGTTCTAGTGAGCTATTGCATAGCATCTTGACGAAAGTTAAAAATAACGTAGTGTGTGTTTCAAAATTGCTAAAATAATAGATTCTCAATGTTTTCTTCACAAAAAAAATGATGTCCGTGAAGTAATGGATAAGTTATTTGGCTTGATTCTGTCATTCCACAACACAAACATATATAGAAACTCCACATTGGACCTAATAAATATATACAAACATTGTGGGCTAAAATGTTTTGAAAGCGGCGAGACTGAGCTGCTGCGAATAGGGATACAGAGTGGGCGGCACAGCTGTGAAGAGCAAGGGTCACTGTCAGGGTCAAGACGGTGACCTCTGATCTTGGCGGGGTGCACAAGGAGGCTGCTGGTTCAGCTGACAAAGCGTATGAATTCAGCGGCGTGTGGGGGCGCTCCTGTAATCCCAGTGACTGGGGAGTCGGAAGCACTGGAGTCGCTTGACCCTGGGAGGCAGAGGTTGTAATGAGCCGAGATCACACCACTGCACTCCAGTCTGGGCGACAGAGTGACAGTCTGTCTAAAAAAATTAATTATAAAATAATAAAAACAAATATAAAAGGCCTGTGACTTGACCTGCATGGAGTTCAGAAAAACAGACGAGAAAAAACGCGTTCCAGGGGTTTGGACACGAGGCTGGAATGAACACTGTTTGTTGCCTGTTTTCTTTCATGTATACCTTTTTTCGCTCTCAATCCTGTTCCAGGAAAGATTTAAAGGACACAAGTAAGAATGCAAGCCCGACAAGGCTGTTCCGATTTTAAATGTCAGTTCAGCTCCTGCTTTATGAGGTTTGACAAATCGAGTTAAGGGCCTTTTCCACAAATGCTCAGACATTACAGTGAGACTAAATCAAGCAACTGGAACCACTTGAAAAGCAGAGACCAGATTCCACTCTCCCTCAGGCTTTTAAAATATTCACTTCTTTATCACCAGCTGGGTTTCCATGACTCTTCAGGTGTAAGGTCAGTCTCACAGAAACGGAAAGACGGTGTGGTTAGGAAGGACAGTTTTATGTGAGCGTTTGAAGTTTTAGGGCAAGAATAGCCTCGGGCCATCTGTCAGGAAACGCTGCCACATCTGGGCAGTCTCTCTCCTAGGGTGAAACGTGCGCAGATTAAACTGAAGTCATAACGAGCTCACGCAAAGTCTCAAACGAGACAGGAAATTTACATGCACAGCATCTGCCTTTGGTGCCCGGGCTATGGAGGAAGGAACGCAGACGGTCTTCGGACAAAACCGCTGAAGGTCAAGGAGAATTAAGGCGATACCCGGTGGTCACTGAAAAGCCTCAGGCTTCCCCTCCTAAGAAGATGGAACAGGCTGCGTTTTCCTACTCCTGCCGGCAGGTGCACTGGAAACCTCGGGCAGTGCCCATCAAACCAAAGCAGGAAGAGGAGAGGCAGAGAGGCAGCCTGGGGAGCCCGGGGACCCTGAGAACAACAGAGTCCAGCGTTCCTGGGTGTTCTTGTTGTCTCTTCCACTGCAACCTGGGTGCTCACGAGGACCCAGAGGAAGACAGCCCCCGCTGCTCTCTCCAGCCAGAGCACTGGGAAAGGTGGAGCTCCAAGAAGCCTTTCCAGGACCCTGGGAAAATGGGTGGAGATCTCTGAATCTGACAAAGCTCCATGAGACTGGAAGTGTTGTGAAGATGAAGGTTATGGTTCTTCCTCATTTAGTTTCAAAACAGGATCCCCATTTCCCTTAACATGGGATTCGAGGGCACAAGTAGAGGAGGAAAGGGCTGTCGAGGTCAGAACCGCCTAGAAGGCAAGGAGAAGTGGAAGCGCAGGCCTGGGAGATGCTCTTGAGGGTAACTTAGCTGTGGGCTGCGGAAGGCCCCAGAAAGAACTGCGGGCGCACTGGCCAAATTCCCCTCCTGCGGAGCAGAGCAGGGCGCGAGTTTCCTTGGGCCGTGGCCGCAGCCAGCTGGGCAGCGCAGGTAAGGAGCGCGCGGCTGCCGCACACCGCGGGCCACGCTGGGACAGGCCCTGCCTTCACGGGCGCCGCGTCGCTGTCGGGGCCCCGGGCCAGTGGCCTTAGCCGGGTGCTCTGGCTCCGCAAGCCCCGCCTCGGGACCCCGCGTGGCCTTCCTGGTTCCGCGGGGCGGACCCACCCGCTGTCCGGACGCTGCGTGCACGTTTCCTCCCAGACTCCTGGGTCCGCACGCGCAACTGCGCAGGCGGCGAGGGGGCCTCGCGTGGACCCTGCGGCTCCCTGAGGGCGCGCCCCGCCTGTCCGGGCAGAATAACCCCCGCGCTCCTCAGCGACCCGCGTGCTGCTCGGTGCATGCCGGGAAGATACGTCTGAGCGCGTCAGCGCAGAGACGCCCCGAGCTGCTCTGCGCGCGCAACGTCCTGTTTGGCGAACAGCGCCCTCTGCCGCCCGCGCGCAGAACAGGCTTTCCCACGGCTCCCAGGCTGTGTTTACCGCTGGCGGGGAGGGCCTGGCTGGCACCAGCGCCCTCGTTTTACTGCGCCTTGTTCTAGGGTGCCTCGCAGATGCCGCACTTTTTTTTAAAAGGAATTGAAAGTTGGTGGCAAGTCTGTTGGGGCACATGTGTGGGTGCCATTTCTCCGACAGCGTGTGCTCACTTCACTCCTCCATGTCACATTTTGGTAATTCTTGTAATATTTTGAATGTTTTTGTAATTATTATATCTGTCGTGGTGATCTGTAATCAGTGATCTTTGATTTCACTTTGTAACTGTTTTGGGGAACCAACAACCGCAACCACGTAAGACGGAAAATGTAACAAATGTCCCGTGTGGCCCTAGTGTTCCACTGACCAGCTGCCCCCTGTGTCTCTACCTCCCTCAGGCCTCCCTATTCCCTGAGACACAGTTGTGGAATTATGCCATTAATAACCTACAGCGGCCTCTAAGTGTTCAAGTAAAAGAAGAGACACATCTCTCACTCTTAATTGAAACAGAGGATTAAGCTTAGTGGGGAGGCCTGTTCAAAGCTGAGATAGACTGAAAGCAAGGCCTTTTGCGTCAAGGAGTTAGCCAGGTTGTGAACGCAAAGAAAAACCTCTTAAAGGAACTCAGAAGCGCTACTCCAGTGAACACAACAATGACAAGAAAGTGAAACAGCCTTATTGCTGATACGGAGAAAGTTTGAGGGGTCTTTATAGAAGATCAAACCAGCCACAACCTTCCCTCAAGCCAAGGCCTAATCCAGAGCAGGGCTCCAGCTCTCTTCCATTCTGTAAAGCCTGAGAGAAGGGGAAAGCTACAGAAGAAAAGTTTGAAAGTAGCAGAGGCTGGTTCTTGAGGTTTAAGGAAATAAACCACGTCCATTACATGAAAGTACAAGGTAAAGCAACAGGTGCAGATGGAGAAGCTGCAGCGAGTTATCCAGAGACCCAGCTAAGACACGTGATGGAGGCGGCTACCCCAAACCACAGGCTGTCAGTGCAGATGAAACAGCCTTCTGTTACAAGAAGATGCCATCCGGGACTTTCATAGCTAAAGAGGAGAAGTCAATGCCTGTCGTCAAAGCTTCAAAGGACAGGATGAACAGGATGTCTCTTGTTAAGAGCTAATGCAACAGGTGACTTGAAATAGAAGTCAATCTCATTTACTATTCCAAAAATCCTAAGGGCTTTAAGAATCATGCTGAATCTACTCTGTCTGTGCTCTATAAGTAGAAGAACAAAGCCAGGATGGCAGCACATCTGTTTACAGAGTGGTTTACTGAATATTTTGAGCCCACTGTTGAGACCTATTGCTCAGAAAAAAAGACTGTTTTCAAAATATTACTGTCCCTGGTCACCCAAGGGCTCTGATGGAGATGTCAAGGAGAATAATATTGCTCTCATGCCTGCTAACACCACATTCATTCTGCAGCCCATGGATCAAGGAGTAATTTCCACTTTCAAGTCTTGTTACTCAAGAAATACATCTCATAAGGCTATAGCTGCCACAGAATGATTCCTTAGAGATCGGGGCAAAGTCAGTTAAAAACCTTCTATAAAGGATTCACCATTCTAGCTGCCATCAAAAACATTCATGGTTCATGGGAGGAGAAACAGTATCAACTTTAACAGGAGTTTGGGAGAAGTCGATACCACTCCTCATTGATGGTTTTGAGGGGTTCAAGCCTTCAGTGCAGGAAGTAACTGCAGATGAGGTGGAAAGAGCAAGAGAACTAGCATCAGAAGTGGGGCCTAAAAAGGTGACCGAATTGCTGCAATCTCAGAGTAAAACTTGAATGGATTCGGAGCGGCTTCTTATGGTTGAGCAAAGAAAGTGTTTTCTTGAGATAGAATTGACTCCTGGGAAGTTGCTGTGAACGTCATTGAAATGACAACAAAGGATTCAGAATATTCCACAAATGTAGTTGATGGGGCAATGGGTGGGGTTTGAGCGGATTGACTCCAATTTTGAAAGAAATTCTGTGGGTAAAACGCTATTGAACAGCATCGCATGCCAGAGAAATCTTTCATGAAGGGAAGATTCAAACAACCCAGTAAACTTCACTGTGATCTTATTCCAGATATTGCCACAGTCACCCCAACCTTGAGCAACCTCCACCCTGATCAGTCAGCAGCCGTCAACATCCAGGCAAGACCCTCCACCAACAAAAGGATTATGACTCACCGAGGGCTCAGATGATTATTAGCATGTTTAAAGCAATACAGTATTTTTCAATTAAGGTATATTCATGTTTTGGACCTAATGCTATTGCACACTTAGTAGACTACAGTGTAATACAAACCAAACTTTATAGGCACTGGGAAAACAAAATATTAGGGTGACCTGCTCTGTTGCTCTGTGAGCTTTATTGTGGTGGCCTGGAGCCAAACCCACAGATCCCCAAGGTCTGCCTGTTAGGTGAGACAGCGGCCCCAGGAACTAATGCAGCCTGCCGGGTACCATGTTCCCAGCAAGCTAGGATGCATCCACAGATATCAGGGGAAGAGATACAAAGACAGAAAAGTTCTGATCATTTGAGAATCAATTCCTAACAAAAAGTAAATAATGAAATATGGTTAAATGAAGTACAAATTGAAAATGATATTGAGAAGAAAAAAGTTATATACAAAGATAGTTGTGATAAAAGACTCTAAAACACATTTAATTTCATTCCCTTTAATAAATGGGGAATGTGGTTTTATTCCTTCTGTTGTCTGCTTCTAAAGTATAGATATAAACTGTGTCTATATGCAGATGCAGATAAGAAACCTGGGAAAGCACAAGAAATCCAAGTAGGCTGGGAAAAGTGGGCATTGAGCCAAGAGCAGAAAATAGAGCCCACCCTGACGGCAGAGATGACCGAAGACCCCTGAGGACCCCCGAGCGTGACCCCAGAGAGCTGCCCCACAGCCCCAGCCTGCCTTTCGAGGATGAACCTTCTCCGGGGCGGCACTGCCCGTGCGGGAGGTGAAGAATGCCCATGTTTCCAGCACCAGACACAGCTCCGCTGACATCTCAGGGCAGCAGGACCACGCGTGACGCAACTCCAGGCAGGGGAGACTCAAATCTGCAAGGCGAGATGCCAGGCAGGGCCAGCATCTCCATCAGGCACATGAGGGCCTACGATACTTTTAGGAGCACACGAAAATGTTTTAATCTCTCTTAAAAATCAGAAGAAAAAAATGTACTGAAAGAAAATGTTTTAACATGCACAACTGATATACCCACCTTTATACAAATGCAGTAAAAAAACTTAAATGCTTAGATTTTTTAATGGAAAAGAAGATCTCACAAAGGCAATGGAAGTCATGATGTGGCCTGAGCCCAGCTTGCAAAAAACTAAAACCGTTGTGAACAGCGTTCATTCAAACGCAAGAATGCTAACGTTGCACGTGTAGCACAACCGTAAGAGGCGGAGTTCGATGCCCAGTGACTTGATGCAAGATGCCGAGGAGGAATCACCAGGGAGTAGCACCGTCCCTGTGACACCCACACCCACCTCAAGACTGACTACTGGCTTTCTGCTTTTTTCTTTAAAGCAGGGAAAGACGTAGAAATGACCACAAAATAAAATTATAGTAATGATTCTAGGAGAGTATGGAAAATGTAGAATAAGGAAGAAATGGTTAATGCTGTAGAACAGGTTCAAAGTGGAGGTTTGGGAAAAGGAGGTGATAATCTTAACTGTTGGCTTGTGTCTCTTGTGTAAAGTGTTTGTTCCAAAGAATCGGCCATGCTAAACCTATAAGTGCAGTATTAACTATTTAAGGAAATTTAATCTAATTAGAATCTATCTTTAAGTGTCCAAGAAAAGGCCATTTCAAAGGTGAATCTGGTCATCTGAACATTGAGCGAAGCCCTCGTTTTTGGGAGTCAGCCTCCACGTTGAAGTCCCTTTCACTGTAACACCAATAATCAGGGTTCACGAGGCTCCTCTCCATGTTCTCACCTCTTTGTGTACCCCACAGCCTCTGAAGCTCCACTCTCCTCTCTAGATGCTGGGGAGCGAAGGTGAAGGTGACTGAGCTCCATCCTCAACACGCTGTCGAGGTTGGGACGGGCAGGTCCCCAGGTCATTGGGAAACAGTGTGAGGAGGACCTGAGGGGTGCGGGGATCAGGGAGCCCTTGGGGGCCTTGGCCTGGGGGTGGGGTGTGTGAGCCCAGGAAGGTTTGCAGAAGGAACTATGAGTCAGAGGAAGCCAGGCTGACCTAAAGGAGGGTCTTCTGCATGATGTGGGCCTTGGGAGTCAGGAGAGAAGAGGCGGGAGGGGCAGACTGAGCCTGATGCCCATGAAACTTGGGGGCCGTGCTGTGAGAGGGACCTGTGCTCCTTAGGAACATGTGGAGCCATGCAGGACTCCACTCGGGAGAGGGAGGAGGGCTCAATCCGAGGCGCCTTTCAGGAGCAGCACCCGGTGGAACGGATGGGACCACTCTGTGGCTGGTCCCTTCTCCTCCATCCCCACAGCATCCCTGAGCCGTGCAGGGAATGAAACATCACTTCCAGAAAAGGAAGTGGCGGTCAGCAGAGAGTTTCTTCCAAGGTGACAGTAGACAGTGGCGCAGATGGGCGGTGACTCACCGCACCTTCCAGCCCGTTATACTCGGTCGTTGTTTCGTGATTGTCTTCATGCTGCCTTTTCGACCAAGAAAATGTGCTTGTGTACAATTTGCATATAAATGTGCCTGCAAATAGGTTGATAGAGACCCCCTTCCTCAAAATTAATGTAATAAATCTAATCAGATTGTACATCTAATGCGAAGCCTTCAGGAGATTGTTAACAACGAAAAGTAAACTCTGGCTTTTTGTAAATCAGTAGGAAATGTTGTTTTAATGAGCTTGTACTGACTTCCAATACTGCAGAATGTATATTCCACGAAGGGCTTCCAGCTGAATGCGCACACGGAATTCATCTTATTTGGATGACAGGCTTGACATCCATCACTATTGGAGCGTGCACTGCAGATTATATTGAATGGAAACTTCCCGGCAGGCAGGTGATCTGATGCCTGAGCGTGGCTCCCTGATCAAATTGCACGTTCGTTTCTTCCCCGATCTCCCACGAATTATGAGAAGTGCATTTGTTCAGTACAGGGGTGTAGCATTCTGTTTGCTTCAGTGATGATTCTCAGCACAAGCTGATTCAAAATAATCAAAGCAATAGGCAGGTCCATTTTTTCACCCAAACCCGAAGTGGCTTTTTAATAATGGATTTGTTTTGCCAGTTATGCCTGACAAACTGCCTTGTATTGGTTTAGCATTGATCTGAAGGGAAAAGGCCTCCATCCACTGTCATCATAGTAGAATTCCTTTTTTTCCTTCACAGCCAAGATAGCTCATTGTTCTCGAGTTACTTTAAATCGCATTACCAAAACCTTGCGGACTACAGTGACGCATGCACAGTATCATTTAAGGTGAAAGCCATCCCTGGCACTAAAGTCGTTCTTTTGTGAGCCTCCTGTTTTCTGAGGGATGCTGCTATAACCATGTTTCCTAAATACAGGAGAGAATGCCTTTTTCCTTGCAGTTTCTAGATGGCTTGGGTAGTCCTAAAGTTTTGGTGGCTCTCTAAGTTCGTTTGGGCATTTGGGCAGCTAACCTATTATGAGTTTTTGTCTGTTTTAGGAAGAAACTGTGGTCGGCATTTCCCATGTGATGCTGCGTGCTGAGCGCGAATCTCCTTCATGTCCAGGACCAACTTTCCAGCTTCATCTTTGGTCTTAACCCTCCCGGACGCGTACTTGGTTTCCTGACAGTCGCTGCAATACAGCCTTGTTGGAGCCATCCGGGTACTCCCTCCGCTCGAACTGGGCCGTGTGGATTTCTTTCTGCCCATTGCTGAGCACGATGGTTTTGTCTCCATTCCTGGGAGAGGAGAACCACGTGGTCAGGCGGCCCGTGCCAGGGCCAGTGCTGCCAGTGTGGAGGCCAGTGGGGGGTGAGGGAGCACAGGGTGATGCCTCCACCCGGGTCTGGAGCCCTCCTTCCAAATCTCGGTAGGTGAAGGTGCAGAAGGCCACAGACAGGGGCAGGAAAGGTGCCGGGTGGGCTCAGGGCATTGGTGGAAGCTGGGTGTGGATGAGAGAGGGCAGGTGGGGAGGGCCAGGAGGCAGGGCATGAAGTCAGCCACCTGCAGGCTGAAGGCTGTGCTGACAGCTGGATCTGATGGTGGGAGGGATGGCAGGGTTGACACAGGGACTGATAGGGACACACATAGAATCATATCAGAACAGTGGCCCCGGACGTGACAGGGAAGATTCTGACTGCTGTGAGGAAGCTGGGGGAGTCTAAGGTAATTGGCCAGGAGAGAAAGGGGAGAGCTGGGGCCACAGAACTGGGAGAGGGGCAGAGGTGGGGCAGTGAGGAGACACAGCCACAGAGCTCGTGGTGACTTGGGTATTGGGAAAGAAAGGGAAGACCTAGAACAGCTTCCCACGCTCTCCCTCAGGCGGCTGCGTGGATCTTGACTCTCTGCACAAACCAGCATTGAAATAGCAGCTCTGATGAGTGCTTGCTTGGTGTGCCTTAAACACTGGTGTGCACGTGCTCTGCAATTGACTCGGGCTTCTAGACCGCGTGGTCTGAGGTGGGGACACACTGAAGACTGGAGTGATTTGTTTTTTTTGAGATGGAGCCTCACTCTGTCACCAGGCTGGAGTGCAGTGGCGTGATCTTGGCTCACTGCAACCTCTGTCTCCCTGGTTCCAGTGATTCTTCTGCCTCAGCCTCTGGAGTAGCTGGGACTACAAGCAGGTGCCACCAGGCCCAGCTAATTTTTGTATTTTTAGTAGAGATGGGCTTTTACCATGTTGGCCAGGATGGTCTCAATCTCTTGGCCTTGTGATCTGCTTGCCTCGGCGTCCCAAAGTGCTGGGATTACAGGCATGCCCCACCGCACCTGCCGACTGTAGGGGTTTTTATGGTTATAATGCAAACACGCTAATGTCGGGAAGTAAAGGCCTAAAAGTCAATTCGAATCCCACAGTCTCCAATAAGGGATTCAAATCAAGGCCGTAAGACAAAACTTCTAGAGTCGATGACATTATTTTCTACTATTTATACAAGGACTTAAATGCTTACAAAATTTTAAATTAATTTAAAGAAATTATTAAGTACAAAAACCAAAAATTGGGGATGTTTTGGATTCCCATCGTCTGACATTACCAACCTTTCTCTTACGATTGTCCCGTCAGGAAACAAGGTCTCTTCCCGTCCATCCTGGAAGCGTTCCACTGTCCCATCGGGAAACACAATTTCTCTGGAGCCGACAGGGTAGAATTTTTCTGTAAAATGCATTTTTAAGTGTATGTTACATTGAATCTGTTTAGAAACATGTTATATCTAAATAATCTATAAAATATTAATGAGATTAAATAATCTATAAAATATTCATGAGATTTATAGAGACAGAGTATTTTCTAATCATCTGGCTTTATAACTAGCATTGCAAGGTATAATATAAAATGCCCAGTGGTTTGAATTTTACATAAATGATGAATAATTTTTAACAGTAGTGTATTTCAAATATTGCATGAAACATACTCTTATACCAAAAATTACTTGCTATTTATCTGATATTCAAATTCAATGAAATACTTGAATCTTTATTTGTTAATCTGGCAACCGTATTTATAATAAAGGTTTAGGGACTTAAATACTATATGAAAATACTCAAGAAGAAAAACTGCATGAACACCTGAGAGCACATTTGCTGTGTTTCACTCTTTCAACTAGGACATAAACAACATGCATACGTATCTTTGCAAATTTGGTAAATTTCTATGTCTAAACCAGGACACGTGTGTCACTTAGCTGCTTAAACATATTTTGTAGTGATCCGCTCTGCTATGGGCTGAATGCCGTGCCCTCCCCAAATTCCTATGTTGAAACCTAATCCCCAAAGCAATAGTTTTGGGAGATGACGGCTTTTTTGGGTGACGGGGTCATAGGGATGGAGCCCCATGGATGAGATCAGTGCCTTTACCACAGGGACCCCAGAGAGCTGTCTCGCCCCTTCCACCATGTGAGGCTGCAATGAGAAGACGCTGTCTTCGAACCAGGCAGCAGCCGTCACCAGACAGGGAAGCTGCCGGCCCTTCATTATAGACTTTCAGCCTCCAGCACCGCTGTGGACAGGCCAGCCTGTCTATGCTATTTTGCTGCGGCAACCTGAACAGGATGAGGCACACTCCATAAAGAACTGATATTCAGCATGAGTTTTTGTACTGGCTCTGTCATTTTTTATTTAAACTTGAACATCTTGCTCTAGGCAGAATGACCTTGGTCTCATGAAGACACAAAACGTAGATTCTCCCAACTTTGCTCAAGTGATCTTCCTGGCTGAAATTTCCCTCTCCCTCCCATATACTCTCTGACTCTCTGAGTCCTTTGTTTGAGGTCAAAGGTCCAGCATTAACCCCACAGTCGGTGCCCTCTGCTTCTGAATGCTTTTGACTCTTGCTACGGTAAACATTCAGTTTTACATTTTCATATCGATTTGCAGTTTTCAGCTGGATAATGAATTGTAGTAAAGAGCCATAATTCACCCTCCACCGCATCCTCCAGGGATGAATAACAGTGATATTCACCTTCACAGGAGACAGAACCCTTGGACGCTGAGGAAGTCACTGCGGGGACTGCTGAAAAGCTGCTGCACTGCGTCTAATTCATTGTGGGGTCAGGGATGTGATTACAGCACCTGCATGTGGTCTACATTCACAGCTGACTGCATGTGTTTGCAACAGAAGGAAAAGCTGCCGAAGTAAACTGAATTGATTTGTTTCCATTTGTTCTTCTTTTTATTGAGATGGAATCTCCCTGTCTCCCAGGCTGGAGTGCAGCGGCACGATCTTGGCTCACTGCCACCGCTGCCTCCTGGGTTCAAGTGGTTCTCCTGCCTCAGCCTCCCATGTACATGAGACTATAGGCATGTACCACCATGCCCAGCTAATTTTTGTATTTTTAGTAGAGACAGAGTTTCACCATGTTGCCCAGGCTGGTCTCAAACTCCTGTCCTCAAGTGATCTGCCTGCCTTGGCCTCCCAAAGTGCTTGCATCACGTGGGAGCCCCCATACCCAGCCTCCATTTGTTCTTTTAATATCTTCACTTATTTTTTATTTGTATTGTCAACGGTTAGCAGTTCCTGCAGATAAGGGACAGTGTGTATATATGTGTGTGTGTCTCTCTTTGCATATTTGGGACAAGGCTTTGCAGTGTCACCCAGGCTGGATGGCAGTGATGTGAGCATGGCTCACTGTAGCCTCAAACCCAGGGCTCAAGTGATCTTCCTGCCTCAGCCTCCTGAGCAGCGCCACAAGCACATGCCACCACGCCTGGCTAATTATTTTATTTTTTGTAGGAACAGGGTCTTGTTATGTTTCCCAGGCTGGTCTCTAACTCCTGGCCTCAAGAGACTCTCCCGCTGTGGCCTCCCAAAGCACCAGAATAACTAGTGTGAGCCACCATGCCCAGCCCACAAAATACATTTAAGAAAAATGAACACGGTGAAAAATCTGACAACTGAGGAAAAATTCTACCCCTTAAAGTAATTCTTAGCACAAAATTGTAGAAGATGGTTTTCCTGTTGTATACGAATGGAAAATTCTGGAGAAATTGGGAACTCCTTTTTGGGTCAACAGCTGAGAGCTACTGAGTTCACTCACTGCCCGGTACATATCAGCGCACGACTCCTGGCTGATTTGTCTGAATTTATAAGAACCATGCATGTGACACACAACTGCATCTGTAAATGGAAGGAGTGGAAACAATGGGGCTTCTGTGATTCTTTTCCTGAAATACCAGCCATAGGCAGAGGTGTTGAACGTATGATAAATATACCCAAGAACAGCAACAGAACTTAGAATTCCTGCTGGAAGATTAACTGATCGGAGACGTTCTACATGGACCAGCTGAGAGTCAAAGCGTTAGGCCTTTTAAGGAGAAATAAAATGCAGAAATACTTTCTTTTTCAAAAGACTGGCGTTAACAATCAATCACGCAGCATGGCCTTTGCAAACCAGCAAGCGTAATTTTTCTTTGTCGAATGTTTGCTGGAGGTCACTCAAGAGAATGATTGCTCTTGTGTCCACTTTGGCGCTACACGCCCAGTCAGAGCCTAAATGACAGTCTGTGAATGCAAAAATCCTAACAAGACACATGGCTGCACTGGATGAAACATTAGGACAAAAAGAAGAAGGGTTGAGAGCCAGGAACTCGTAGGACAGCCTGAGTCAAAGCAGGTTCGAGGCCTCTCTGGAGATCCGCCCTGTCACGGGGGAGTAGATGCCCCACAGCGGCCTTGATTCTGCTGTGGCAATGGGGCAGATAGGATATCCCACCCACGCATCCACTACAAATACCGAGGAATGCTCAAAAAAGTCACAAAAACCCTGTGAAATGAACAGCGAAGCTCAGTGAAGGGCCACAAATCCCAGAGGGTGCTGGAGCGCAGAGCCAGACCGACTTCGGCTGCCCTGGGGTCCTCTGCAGTCTCCGGAAGGCTCAGCCCTTGGTCACTTTGCTGGGACAGGACAAAGGGCTTTGTCTGGGAATTGGAACTGAGTCCATGCTTAAAGAGCACACGCTCAGAAGGTTAGAGGTCCAAGGAAAGAGGGAACTGGAAAATATCTCCCTGCCGGCAAATGGAGAGCACCAGGGAGCACAGCTTTCTTTCTCCCTCAGAGCTCTTTCCACAGGATGTCTCACTACAGAGTGACCCTCATTTACCCTTAGGAATTACAGTTCTGCTACCTGTATCTGGGACACCTTAAACTAAGAAGCTATCATGAAGTGATCCCAGGCTGGTGGTGGCCTGGCACACCTGGCAGAAGCAAATGCAAAGCTTTCTGTATAGACTCTCCCAGACCGGGCCCCATAGGATTGTCACCTAACACATGCCACCAGCACATATTAGAAATAGGCGAGGGAGCTCAACACCATGGGGAAGCACCAGCAGAGACGAGCAGCAGCAGCCAGCACCACGTGGAGCCCCCACACAGCAGGCACGGTGCTGCCAGACACAGATGTCAAGGCAAATGTTTGTAGAATATATGCTAAAGATTAAAGGAGGAAATTAAAACTAGAGAGAAAAAAATTCTATGTGAATTTGAAAAAGAACAAATGAAATGAATATAATCTTCAAAATCGAGGCCAAGTGATGTATTACATAGGACGTAATATTCCGCTGAAGAGATAACTCAGGAACCAGATGAAGAATTGACCCAGATGGTAACAAGAAAGCATAACATGTGAAGAGGGAAGGAGGCTAGAATGAGGTGGTGTCATGCAGCTATAATTGGAGGTCCAGGAAGAGAAAGAATGGAGCAAAGGTAAGATTGGTAAAGGCAATCGTGAAATTCCCTGAACTTGATATGGTTGTCAGATAAAATACAGGACACCTAGTGAAATCTGAATTTTCACATAAACTACAAATAACTTATTAGTGTAATTATGTCCCACATATTACATGGAATATACTCATAACAAAAAAATTATTTGTTCTTTGCCTGAAATTCAAATTCAGCTGGGCATCCTCCATTTTTATCTGCTAAGTCTGGCAACCCTAGCTTATGAAAGACACAGTGATTATATTTAAGGTGCACAACAAATCCCCAATACAATGAACAAAATTAAATCCATAGCTAGACATATCATAATGTAACTGGAGACAGAACAGTTCTTAAAAGCAGAGAGAGAGGGAAAAATATCACATATGAAGGAAGAAATTAGGCCACCATCGGATCCTCCAGCAGACACTGTGTGGGAGTGGAATGAAGTCCTCAACACACTGAGACAAGCCATTGTTCAAGATTCTCCAATGGCTTCTCCACAGCGGTCTACACGGCCTGGCTCCTGGCACTTGGACCGCATCTCCTCTACCCCTGCCATACCGGCCTCCTTGCTCTTCCTCAGACACACCACGCACTTTTCACAGCTCTCTCTCACTCTGGAATGTTCTTCCTGACATGCACACAGCTGCCTCTCCCACATCACTCATGGCTCCTTGAAATATCGCCCTCAGTGAGGCCAACGCCCACAGACGGGCCCCTGAGACAGCAGCCCAGCACACTCCCTCTCTGCTTTCTACACTTTTCTCTTTTGCTGTAGTTTTTCCCACAGCCTAATATTTTATGTTGATTTTTGTTTTTACCTGATTATTGTATGCTTCCCTCCAATAAAATGTCATGAAATAAGAACTCTTTACAGATTTGCTCACCGTGGAATCCCCAGTCGTAAAACAATGCCTGCCACACGGTGGCCAGTAGCATCTATGGGACGAGGGGTCAGAGGTGCATCAGGATGAGTGATCACTCACGAACAAGGCAAAACCAAGGACATTTTCAGATGAGCCGAAACTGAAGGGTTGACTGCCCCGTCTCTTAGTGCTCGTCGCGTAGAAGGCAATATTGTCTTCAAGAAGAAAGGCCAAGATTCGAGAAAGAAGAGTGAGCCCCAAATTCTGCGTAAATTTAAAAAGTCTAAAGTAAACACTGGCGACATAAGCAGCACAGTAATAAGCATTACTAATACTGAGGGTGAAAACAGCTTAGATAAAAATCCTGGCAGAAGCCAACACAATGGTGTGGAAGATTGGGGAGGAGAATTCCAGCTAAAAGACTCTGAGTTCCTTGTGGAGGACAGTAAGGACAGCGATACATTTCCAAGTTGTGAAGTGAAACCTCAGGTTAAAAGGAAAGTTATTTGCAGATTATATATGTGTATATTTAATGTGTGTTTCTTAGAAGAACACATTGAAATGTAAATATTTAGAATCAGCAAAAGAGAAAGAATAGAAACAGATATACTGGGCATATATTAACTAAAAGAAAGCTGCTGTACCTATTAGATTTAATGGATTTAAAGCAGAAAGCATTAAGGGTATCAAAATAAGCATCACTGATTAAGGATTTTAAAAAAGAAACCATTTCATCAGAAAAATTACAAATAAATATTAGAAAATGTATAATCAAACTGGGATAGTTTAAACACAGTTCTCTCATTATCTAGTGCAGTGGTCCCCAATCTTTTTGGCACGAGGGACCAGTTTCGTGGAAGACAGTTTTTCCAGGGACTGGCACGGGGGTTGGGGCGGGGTTGGAGAATTCGAGTGCACTGCATTTATTGTGCATTTTATCTCTTATTATTACATTGCAATGAAATAATTATACGACTCACCATAATGCAGCGTCAGTGTGAGCCCTGAGCTTGTCTTCCTGCAACTAGAGGGTCCCATTTGGTGTGATGGGAGACAGTGACGGATCATGAGGCATCAGATTCTCACGAGGAGCCCGCAACCCAGATCCCTCGCACGTGCGGTTCATGACAGGATTCCTGCTCCCAGGAGAACCTAATGCTGCCGCTGATCTGACAGGAGGCAGGGCTCAGGCGGTCATGGAGTGACAGGGAGTGGCTGTCAGTTCAGAGAAAGCTTCCCTGCTCACCTCCTGCTGTGGGGCCCAGGCCCTAAAAGGCCCGAAGCCTGGGGACCCCTGATCTAATGGATCAGCCTGATTTTTAAATTTAGCAAAGATGTAGAATATATGAAAACAATTTTGAAAAAAAAATTCCAATTAAAGGCATTAGTACATTCATGCACCTCACATAGAATTCCCAAGCACATACAGAACATTTGAGGAAAATAATGCTGATTTACGAGGCCACGAAGCAAGCCTGGTTTAACAGACTTCAAGGAAAGGTAGTAATACAGGCTACAGCCTCTGACACATGCAACCAACTTAAAAATGAATAGCTATAAGAAAACGAAAAACTGTCATACAATTGGAAATTTTCCAGCACTTTTTAAAAACAACTCATGGTAAAAAAGAGAATTAGGGTGAAAATAAGAAATAGTTAATGCTTAATTATAATAAAACTAAATTTTATCAAAACTGGAGGGATATAACCAAAGAGAATTTACAGCCTTTATGTTTACATTCACTGTTAAAGGCTGCAAATTAAACAATACTTTTCTGTACCTCATGAACGTTTTAAAAAAAGAGTCAAACTTAGGAAATCATAAACGTAACAATTTAAATGTATGAAAGAAAAAAATAAAGCTACAATAGAAATTGTCCACAAAGTCAAAAGCTAGTAATTTGAAAAGAAATGCAAAGACCTGGCCAGGTGCAGTGGCTCACGCCTGTAATCCCAGCACTTTGGGAGGCCGAGGCGGGTGGATCACGAGGTCAAGAGATCGAGACCATCCTGGTCAACATGGTGAAACCCCGTCTCTACTAAAAATACAAAAAATTAGCTGGGCATGGTGGCACGTGCCTGTAATCCCAGCTACTCAGGAGGCAGAGGCAGCAGAATGGCCTGAACCCAGGAGGCAGAGGTTGCGGTGAGCCGAGATCGCACTACTGCACTCCAGCCTGGGTAACAAGAGCGAAACTTCGTCTCAAAAAAAAAAAAAGAAAGAAAGAAATGCAAAGACCTTTGTAAAACTTGGTTACAAAAATATTTGGAAGAAAAAAGGAGACATTACTAGAGATGAAGCGGAGATTGAGAACTTCCTGAGACAGTTCTGGGGAAGAGGCTCTGGAGAGCACGGGGCCTCTGGGACCCTGTGGCAGGAGCACTTATGTCCAAATACTTGACCTTGGACAGCCCTGCCCCTTGCTGTGCTTGGGCGTCCTCTTCTCCGAGTTGGGGATGAGGATAGGACCTGCTTCATCGGATTCTTTGAAGATTAAATGTGCATATGTGAAGCATGTAAAAGTGCCTAGCATGTGAGTAGCACTGTGTAACTCATAGCTGTCATTATTACCAGTGATACAATTTCCATCAGCTGGAAGCTTTAAAGGACTCTCCCTCTCCATAGCAGCTGGACTTGGGGTATGAGGCACAGGCAGAAAATGGGGTTCAAAAGAAATAGGAAAGAGATCAAAGGGCCTTTTTGCTAAAAAAAAAATAAATAAATAAAGGGAAAACACAAATGAACGCTGAGTGTGGAGAGGCTGGGGAGGGTGGGGACTGGGGCAGATGGAAGCTGTGGTTACGCAATGAGACTGTGCAGAGACTGAGCAAATAGACGTGAGAAGACACTGGACTGGATGCCAGGAGACAAGCACGGAGGTGCAGAGGAACGGTGACGTTATCAGACAATGGAGACGAATTCTCTAATTTCGATGAAAAAGTATGAATTCATAGATCTAAGACGTACAGCATATTCTGAGCAGAATACAGAAGAAATTCCAGGCACATGTGTGTGTTGAATTGTGTCCCTGCAGAATTCATGTGTTGCAGTTCCAACCCCCAGTACCTCTGGACATGATCACATTTGGGGACCCAGTCCGTGCAGATGCCGTTAGTGAAGATGCGCTCACGCTGCAGTGCGATGGCCCCTCATCCAGCGCCACAGACGCATGAGGGGAAAGGGGCATTGACACACGCAGCTTCCCTGTAAGGCGACCCGAGAGTATAAATCATTTATATTCACATGTACATGTACACACACACATGCCATATGTGGGGGAGACAGAGCCAGACAAAGAAATGTGGCCAAAGGTTACAAATTGGTGAATCCGGGTAAAGGGCACATCCGAGTTTCTTTCTTGCAATGTTTCTGTAAGTTTGAAATTACATTTAAATAAACAGGATTTTTTTTAAAAAATTAATTTAGGACAAACAAAATATAAAGGAGTTGAACAACACA
>NW_022437830.1:0-24086 GCF_009761245.1 Sapajus apella | reverse complement strand
CCATTGCGCCATCCGTCCCCTTTGCTGCCAATTGCTTTGAACTCTTTGGGTTTGATATTTTGATTGATGAGAACTTGAAACCATGGCTTTTAGAGGTCAACTTATAGCCCAGCGTTGACCTTAGATTATTCAGCAGATGTGTTGGTGAAGAGAAAACGTATCCATGATATTACTGACCTGATTTACTTACATGGTCTAAGAAATGAGGGGAGAGAAGGCAGTAAGGCCACACGTGGAAATTCCAACATCGATGCTGCAAAAAGTGAGAGAGGTGGGCTTGACGCTCACGACTGTCTTCCTTATGAATCTCTCTCGTTCACAGGCAGAATGTACAACAAGGATGACTCAGTGGTGAAGAAAGCTGTGAGCATGTGTCCTGAAGCTGCACCCGCCTCCCAGCTGGAAGGCGATGTAAGTGGGCAGGAGGATTTTCATCTGCTTCAATGAAGCTACCCTTGGAGCTTCCAGGAATGGACTAAATGCCAAAAGAATAATCCAAGAGCTCCAGAAACTCATGAATAAGCAACATTCCTAACTGGTGAGAAATAAAACCAAGACAAGTGACATGAATTTTTAAAAAACAAGGATTCTCATCCTTGAGAAAGCAATAGTTCAAGTCCCTAACCCGTGCCATCGGCATGTTAACTCTGTCATTGGGACTGAAGATGTGGCTGTATATATAAATGTAACAGCTCTGACAAAGCATAGCACGTTCCAGTGGTGATTAAACTACATTACGTCACATGTTTATTTGCTCAGGTCTCTTGAAAGACTTCCACAAATACCCCCCAGCCTCCTACCTGTAATAGAATGGGCTATACCATAATTATGCTATGTATGTATTTAGACATAAGAAAAAGCTTATTATAATATTTAAAAAGGATTATTAGGTAATAACAGGACAAAAGAGGCCAGGAGTTAACTCTTTGTGTGTTTTTTTAATCAACCATATTTGGTGAAACTCATTTTGTTAACTTAAAGACAATTATTCAGAGTGAGATGAGTCACTGAAAACCCTAATGATTCTGTTGTTTACAGATCATGGGCTCTAAATCAGACTTTGTACCAAAGAGCTCCCTGGAGGAAGGAGGCATCATTCAGCCGTATTTAAAGGGTTCCCACCTTGGCCTTGTTGCTGTTTGGTCACCATCACAGCGTACGAGGTCACGTCTCCAGATCAAGGTATCCTGCCCTTCCTGCCAGGTAAAAGTCATTTGCAGTCCTAAGACATAAAATTCCCATAGGTCACTTGAAAATATTATTGTAGTGAAAGCAGTCAGACACCAAAGGCCACATATTGAATGACTCCATTGATATGAAATGTCAGAACTGGCAAATCTTCCTAAAGCACTTTGGTGGTTCAGGGGAGGAGTAATGAGGAGCGCCTGCTAATGGGTAGGTGGTTTCCCTTCAGGGCAACAAAAGTGTTCTGAAACTATATAGAGGTGCTGGTTACACAACATGGGAAATTCACTCAATATGGCTAATGGGACATTTCATGTTATGTGTATTTTACCACAATAAAAAAGTTAAAAGCTGGGCATGGAGGCTCATGCCTTCAATCCCAGTATTTTGGGAGGCCAAGGTGGGAGGATATCTTAAGCCCAGGTGTTTAAGTCCAGCCTGGGAAACATAACAAGCCTCTTATCACTTAAGAAAAATTAATTTTTTTAATTTAAGAAAGAAAGGTGGGAAGGAGAAGCTCAGACAGGCGTATCTCTTAGAAGGTTCCTGGGTGGGCAGGCCTGTTCGCAGATCACAGGTGAGAAGAGCTGGAGCCAGCTGCGAAGACGCACAGTGGACCAAGGTCAGAAGTCAGCCTGCAGGGGCACGACTGGACGCACGCCTCCAGGGTCCCCAGGCAGGTGGAGCCACTCTCAGTCTGCAGGCAGGAGGGGCCAGGACTGAAGTCCAGGATTCTCTGAGGATCTATCGTAGGACAGAGGCTAGCAAGCCTACTCCAGTGACAGAACAGGGCATCTCCTGGCAGAACCCCGGCAGGGCAGAACTCTCCTAGACCATAGCATGGAAGGGCTAGACCCAAGCCCCAGGGCTGTGTCACAATCTACCAGGTTCAAATTCATTAAGCTCCACCCAGGGGCTCTGCTGGGTAAGACACCAGCAGTTCCCTATGTGACCGGAGCTTCTCCTGGGTGACAGTAGAGTGGGGCTGGAGCCAGCATTCAGGGCCCGTTCACGCTCTGCAATGGGACAGAGGCCAGCAAGCCTATCCCGGTGGCCCAAACTGGCGAGTCTCAGCAGGCCCCTGTGGTTTTAAGATGGTGCCTGGGCCACAGCTGAGACGGCCTAGAGCCAAGAGAGGCCCCGTCAGCATCCGCTGTGGAACAAGACCCACCGCAAGCCCGTGGGTGTTTCAGATGGGTGAGTCTCTCTCTGGGTCCTCGGGGGAGCAGGACTCGTCTGGAACCACAGCTGAGGGGGGCTCGTGCCAAGGCACAGGGCAATTTTCAGGTCCACAGCTGGGACCAGGTTGGCGGACCTGCCTGCTGGGACATCGCTGTGCATGACTTCTCCTGGTCTCCTTGGCAGGTGGTTTAGGAAGACTGGAAGTGACAGGATGCAAAAAGATATTCCAGGCAAAGGGAAACCAAAAGAAAACAGGAATGGCTATCCTTATATCTGACAAAACAGACCTTAAGTCAGTAACTGTAAAAAGAGACAAAGATCGTCCTTACTTCACAACAAAGGGGGGCATTAATCAAGAGCATGTTACAATTTTACAGTCTATGCACCCAACGTTGGGCCCCCTAAATATGTAAAGCCAATAATAATCAATCTGAAAGGAGACATAGACTGCAATACCATAGCAGCAGGGGGGCTTCGATATCCTACTTTCAACCGCAGACAGATCATGAGACAGAAAATCTGGAAGGAAACATTGCGCTTAAGGCTCACGTCGGCCCAGCTAGACCTGACACTCATGCACAGAACATTCTCCAGGATAGACCATAGGGTAGGACACAAAGCAAGTCTTAGCAGCTTTAGGAAGACTGGAATCACATCAGGTTTCCTTTCTGAGGATAGTGGAATAAAAACAGACATCAAAAACAGTAGGAATTTTTTAAAAATCACAAATACGTGGAAATTAGGCAATATGCTCCTGAACCACCACTGAGTCAAAGAGGAAATTTAAAAGGAAATTTTAAAATGTCTTGAGACAAATGAAAATGGAAACATGGCATACCAAAACTTATAGGATGCAGCAAAAGAAGCTCTAAAAAAACACTTTATATCAATAAATGTCTACATCAAAACAAAGAGAAAGATCTCAAACATCTGAACAATGCATTTCAAGCAATTAGAAGAAAGAATAAATTCAACTCCAAGTCAGGAGAAGAAAGGAAATAAAAAGATCAGAAATTAATGAAATAGACATTAGAAAAACAATAGAGAAGACCAGTGAAACTACTTTTAGCTTTTAAAAATATTTTTTAAAATTGTTAAACTTTCACTAACTGAGGGAAAAAAAAGATGACAATAAAATCAGATATGAGGGAAGAGACATTACAATTGATATCATAGAAATACAAAGAATCATAAGAGACTATTGTGAATAATTACATTCCAACTAATTGGATAACCTAAGAGAAATGGATAAATTTCTAGACACATGCAACCTACCAAGACGTAATCATGAAGAAACGGAAAACCTGAATAGACCAATAACAAGTAGGGATATTGAATCCGTAACAGAAAGTCGCTCATTAAAGAAAAGTCCAGGATCTGATGACTTCCCTTCTAAATTGTACCAAATATTTAGAGAATAGCCAATACCAATACTCCTCAACTCTTGCAAAAACCTGAAGAAAATAAAATACCTCCAAACTCATTTTACAAGGCCAGACAAGGACACTACAAGAAAGAAAATTATAGACCAATATCCTTAATGAAGATAGATGCAAAAATCCTCAACAAAATACTAGCCAACTGAATTCAATAGCACCTCACAAAATCAAGTGGATTTTCCCCCGGGATGCAAGGATGGTTCAACACAGGCAAATTAATAAATATAATTCCCTGCATTAACAGAATAAAGGGCAAAAATCATTTGGTCATCTTGATAGAGACACAAAAAACAAAGCATTTGACAAATTCAGCAACCTATTATGATAAAAATTTTCAGCAAAGTAGAATCAAAGAAAGTATCTCAACACAGAAAATACCATATATGACAAGCCTGCAGATCACATCACACTCAATAGTGAGGTGTTGAAAGCTTTTCCTGTCAGGTCAGGACAACATGAGGATACCTCCTCTCACCACTTCTGCTCAACATGAAACTGGATTCCTAGACAGTTTTACGAAAAAAAAGACACATAAATAGGAAAGAAAGAAATGAAATTGTCTCTGTTTATTGATGACATAATCTTATGTATAGAAAACACTAGCAACCCCATCCAAAACTGTTGCAAACTCATAAACTAATTCAGTAAAGTTGCAGGAAACAAAATCAACAAGTAAAAATCAGTTGAGGGCCGGGCGCAGTGGCTCACACCTGTAATCCCAGCACTTTGGGAGGCCGAGGCGCGTGGATCACGAGGTCAAGAGATCGAGACCATCCTGGTCAACATGGTGAAACCCTGTCTCTACTAAAAATACAAAAAGTTAGCTGGGCATGGTGGCACGTGCCTGTAATCCCAGCCACTCAGGAGGTTGAGGCAGGAGAATTGCCTGAACCCAGGAGGCGGAGGTTGTGGTGAGCTGAGATCACGCCATTGCATTCCAGCCTGGGTAACAAGAGGGAAACTCTGTCTAAAAAAAAAAAAAAAAAAAAGATGATCCATTGTAATATTCTTTCTAACAGGTATGACGTGACATCACACTTCATGTTTTGCTGGGGATGTGGAGAAAAGGAAGCTTTTGTATATTGCCAGTGGGAAGGTAATTAAAACAGCCATTGTTTTAAAAAGTGTGGATGTTCCTCAATAAACAAAAAATGGAATTCCAATATGATCCAGCAATCCCACTTCTGGGTATATATTCAAGAGAAATTAAATCAAGATGTCAAAGAGATGTGTGCAGCCCTAAATATGAAAGCAAACCCAGAGAAAAGATAATGGTGCATCCAGAGAAAGGTCTCAGAAAGCTATCTAAGACAAAATCCATCCAGCGATCAGATGTACCACAGTTGCTGACATTTTTGCCCCTGTCGAAGTTTCTAGTTCATTTATCTATGATTTATGCAAAGAGCTGGTTGTACCTGAAAAATGGAAAGAGTGGGGACCACAGTTCATGACAGATCCAAGGAAGTCTGCCTTCATTCATTTACCGCTACATCCACACAGCTCACAGCACGGTGGCCCACAAAATCCTGTCAATGACTGAGGATGACATGAGGAAGGCAATGGAACTTCCAAATGTGCTTTTCCTGAAACCAAGTCAGCGATGCTGGTATGTTTTATTTCCTTGGTTAATGTTTAGATGGGGAAAACCAATATTATGCTTAATGAACTGTAATTGTTCCATTTTTTCGATACCTGTTTGCCTTACCAGGGGGTTGACGTCATGAATTTATTGCACATGGTTCACAAAGAACCAAGAGGTTCTGTCAGCACTCTAATGTCAGTTCCTTTGAAGGTGGTAAGTGCAGATGGAAGAACTTTTGCTATAAAATGAAGTGCTTTTCCTAAATCAGACATTTTGGTCAAGTCGCTTGACTCAGTACAGGTAGGGAGATATTTAAATGTAAAATACAACAAAATAAGTCTAAATATTTAGAATCTTTGTTTAGATCCTGAAAGTAAATAATAATCCATAAGCAATGCAATATTGCTCTATGGGGTCTTTTTGACATTTATTTCATCATATAGCTTTCCATATAGAATAAATTTGCAGATTTAATTTGTATAACTTAAACCTGTGAAGCAATGGATATTTCTACTGTTTATAGTGTCCTGTGATGCAGAACTTCTAAAAATGTATGTTTCATAAAATCAAGCTTTAAGCGAAAAATGAAGACATAAAATGTTATTTTTTAAAACGTTCTAGTGAGCTATTGCATAGCATCTTGACGAAAGTTAAAAATAACGTAGTGTGTGTTTCAAAATTGCTAAAATAATAGATTCTCAATGTTTTCTTCACAAAAAAAATGATGTCCGTGAAGTAATGGATAAGTTATTTGGCTTGATTCTGTCATTCCACAACACAAACATATATAGAAACTCCACATTGGACCTAATAAATATATACAAACATTGTGGGCTAAAATGTTTTGAAAGCGGCGAGACTGAGCTGCTGCGAATAGGGATACAGAGTGGGCGGCACAGCTGTGAAGAGCAAGGGTCACTGTCAGGGTCAAGACGGTGACCTCTGATCTTGGCGGGGTGCACAAGGAGGCTGCTGGTTCAGCTGACAAAGCGTATGAATTCAGCGGCGTGTGGGGGCGCTCCTGTAATCCCAGTGACTGGGGAGTCGGAAGCACTGGAGTCGCTTGACCCTGGGAGGCAGAGGTTGTAATGAGCCGAGATCACACCACTGCACTCCAGTCTGGGCGACAGAGTGACAGTCTGTCTAAAAAAATTAATTATAAAATAATAAAAACAAATATAAAAGGCCTGTGACTTGACCTGCATGGAGTTCAGAAAAACAGACGAGAAAAAACGCGTTCCAGGGGTTTGGACACGAGGCTGGAATGAACACTGTTTGTTGCCTGTTTTCTTTCATGTATACCTTTTTTCGCTCTCAATCCTGTTCCAGGAAAGATTTAAAGGACACAAGTAAGAATGCAAGCCCGACAAGGCTGTTCCGATTTTAAATGTCAGTTCAGCTCCTGCTTTATGAGGTTTGACAAATCGAGTTAAGGGCCTTTTCCACAAATGCTCAGACATTACAGTGAGACTAAATCAAGCAACTGGAACCACTTGAAAAGCAGAGACCAGATTCCACTCTCCCTCAGGCTTTTAAAATATTCACTTCTTTATCACCAGCTGGGTTTCCATGACTCTTCAGGTGTAAGGTCAGTCTCACAGAAACGGAAAGACGGTGTGGTTAGGAAGGACAGTTTTATGTGAGCGTTTGAAGTTTTAGGGCAAGAATAGCCTCGGGCCATCTGTCAGGAAACGCTGCCACATCTGGGCAGTCTCTCTCCTAGGGTGAAACGTGCGCAGATTAAACTGAAGTCATAACGAGCTCACGCAAAGTCTCAAACGAGACAGGAAATTTACATGCACAGCATCTGCCTTTGGTGCCCGGGCTATGGAGGAAGGAACGCAGACGGTCTTCGGACAAAACCGCTGAAGGTCAAGGAGAATTAAGGCGATACCCGGTGGTCACTGAAAAGCCTCAGGCTTCCCCTCCTAAGAAGATGGAACAGGCTGCGTTTTCCTACTCCTGCCGGCAGGTGCACTGGAAACCTCGGGCAGTGCCCATCAAACCAAAGCAGGAAGAGGAGAGGCAGAGAGGCAGCCTGGGGAGCCCGGGGACCCTGAGAACAACAGAGTCCAGCGTTCCTGGGTGTTCTTGTTGTCTCTTCCACTGCAACCTGGGTGCTCACGAGGACCCAGAGGAAGACAGCCCCCGCTGCTCTCTCCAGCCAGAGCACTGGGAAAGGTGGAGCTCCAAGAAGCCTTTCCAGGACCCTGGGAAAATGGGTGGAGATCTCTGAATCTGACAAAGCTCCATGAGACTGGAAGTGTTGTGAAGATGAAGGTTATGGTTCTTCCTCATTTAGTTTCAAAACAGGATCCCCATTTCCCTTAACATGGGATTCGAGGGCACAAGTAGAGGAGGAAAGGGCTGTCGAGGTCAGAACCGCCTAGAAGGCAAGGAGAAGTGGAAGCGCAGGCCTGGGAGATGCTCTTGAGGGTAACTTAGCTGTGGGCTGCGGAAGGCCCCAGAAAGAACTGCGGGCGCACTGGCCAAATTCCCCTCCTGCGGAGCAGAGCAGGGCGCGAGTTTCCTTGGGCCGTGGCCGCAGCCAGCTGGGCAGCGCAGGTAAGGAGCGCGCGGCTGCCGCACACCGCGGGCCACGCTGGGACAGGCCCTGCCTTCACGGGCGCCGCGTCGCTGTCGGGGCCCCGGGCCAGTGGCCTTAGCCGGGTGCTCTGGCTCCGCAAGCCCCGCCTCGGGACCCCGCGTGGCCTTCCTGGTTCCGCGGGGCGGACCCACCCGCTGTCCGGACGCTGCGTGCACGTTTCCTCCCAGACTCCTGGGTCCGCACGCGCAACTGCGCAGGCGGCGAGGGGGCCTCGCGTGGACCCTGCGGCTCCCTGAGGGCGCGCCCCGCCTGTCCGGGCAGAATAACCCCCGCGCTCCTCAGCGACCCGCGTGCTGCTCGGTGCATGCCGGGAAGATACGTCTGAGCGCGTCAGCGCAGAGACGCCCCGAGCTGCTCTGCGCGCGCAACGTCCTGTTTGGCGAACAGCGCCCTCTGCCGCCCGCGCGCAGAACAGGCTTTCCCACGGCTCCCAGGCTGTGTTTACCGCTGGCGGGGAGGGCCTGGCTGGCACCAGCGCCCTCGTTTTACTGCGCCTTGTTCTAGGGTGCCTCGCAGATGCCGCACTTTTTTTTAAAAGGAATTGAAAGTTGGTGGCAAGTCTGTTGGGGCACATGTGTGGGTGCCATTTCTCCGACAGCGTGTGCTCACTTCACTCCTCCATGTCACATTTTGGTAATTCTTGTAATATTTTGAATGTTTTTGTAATTATTATATCTGTCGTGGTGATCTGTAATCAGTGATCTTTGATTTCACTTTGTAACTGTTTTGGGGAACCAACAACCGCAACCACGTAAGACGGAAAATGTAACAAATGTCCCGTGTGGCCCTAGTGTTCCACTGACCAGCTGCCCCCTGTGTCTCTACCTCCCTCAGGCCTCCCTATTCCCTGAGACACAGTTGTGGAATTATGCCATTAATAACCTACAGCGGCCTCTAAGTGTTCAAGTAAAAGAAGAGACACATCTCTCACTCTTAATTGAAACAGAGGATTAAGCTTAGTGGGGAGGCCTGTTCAAAGCTGAGATAGACTGAAAGCAAGGCCTTTTGCGTCAAGGAGTTAGCCAGGTTGTGAACGCAAAGAAAAACCTCTTAAAGGAACTCAGAAGCGCTACTCCAGTGAACACAACAATGACAAGAAAGTGAAACAGCCTTATTGCTGATACGGAGAAAGTTTGAGGGGTCTTTATAGAAGATCAAACCAGCCACAACCTTCCCTCAAGCCAAGGCCTAATCCAGAGCAGGGCTCCAGCTCTCTTCCATTCTGTAAAGCCTGAGAGAAGGGGAAAGCTACAGAAGAAAAGTTTGAAAGTAGCAGAGGCTGGTTCTTGAGGTTTAAGGAAATAAACCACGTCCATTACATGAAAGTACAAGGTAAAGCAACAGGTGCAGATGGAGAAGCTGCAGCGAGTTATCCAGAGACCCAGCTAAGACACGTGATGGAGGCGGCTACCCCAAACCACAGGCTGTCAGTGCAGATGAAACAGCCTTCTGTTACAAGAAGATGCCATCCGGGACTTTCATAGCTAAAGAGGAGAAGTCAATGCCTGTCGTCAAAGCTTCAAAGGACAGGATGAACAGGATGTCTCTTGTTAAGAGCTAATGCAACAGGTGACTTGAAATAGAAGTCAATCTCATTTACTATTCCAAAAATCCTAAGGGCTTTAAGAATCATGCTGAATCTACTCTGTCTGTGCTCTATAAGTAGAAGAACAAAGCCAGGATGGCAGCACATCTGTTTACAGAGTGGTTTACTGAATATTTTGAGCCCACTGTTGAGACCTATTGCTCAGAAAAAAAGACTGTTTTCAAAATATTACTGTCCCTGGTCACCCAAGGGCTCTGATGGAGATGTCAAGGAGAATAATATTGCTCTCATGCCTGCTAACACCACATTCATTCTGCAGCCCATGGATCAAGGAGTAATTTCCACTTTCAAGTCTTGTTACTCAAGAAATACATCTCATAAGGCTATAGCTGCCACAGAATGATTCCTTAGAGATCGGGGCAAAGTCAGTTAAAAACCTTCTATAAAGGATTCACCATTCTAGCTGCCATCAAAAACATTCATGGTTCATGGGAGGAGAAACAGTATCAACTTTAACAGGAGTTTGGGAGAAGTCGATACCACTCCTCATTGATGGTTTTGAGGGGTTCAAGCCTTCAGTGCAGGAAGTAACTGCAGATGAGGTGGAAAGAGCAAGAGAACTAGCATCAGAAGTGGGGCCTAAAAAGGTGACCGAATTGCTGCAATCTCAGAGTAAAACTTGAATGGATTCGGAGCGGCTTCTTATGGTTGAGCAAAGAAAGTGTTTTCTTGAGATAGAATTGACTCCTGGGAAGTTGCTGTGAACGTCATTGAAATGACAACAAAGGATTCAGAATATTCCACAAATGTAGTTGATGGGGCAATGGGTGGGGTTTGAGCGGATTGACTCCAATTTTGAAAGAAATTCTGTGGGTAAAACGCTATTGAACAGCATCGCATGCCAGAGAAATCTTTCATGAAGGGAAGATTCAAACAACCCAGTAAACTTCACTGTGATCTTATTCCAGATATTGCCACAGTCACCCCAACCTTGAGCAACCTCCACCCTGATCAGTCAGCAGCCGTCAACATCCAGGCAAGACCCTCCACCAACAAAAGGATTATGACTCACCGAGGGCTCAGATGATTATTAGCATGTTTAAAGCAATACAGTATTTTTCAATTAAGGTATATTCATGTTTTGGACCTAATGCTATTGCACACTTAGTAGACTACAGTGTAATACAAACCAAACTTTATAGGCACTGGGAAAACAAAATATTAGGGTGACCTGCTCTGTTGCTCTGTGAGCTTTATTGTGGTGGCCTGGAGCCAAACCCACAGATCCCCAAGGTCTGCCTGTTAGGTGAGACAGCGGCCCCAGGAACTAATGCAGCCTGCCGGGTACCATGTTCCCAGCAAGCTAGGATGCATCCACAGATATCAGGGGAAGAGATACAAAGACAGAAAAGTTCTGATCATTTGAGAATCAATTCCTAACAAAAAGTAAATAATGAAATATGGTTAAATGAAGTACAAATTGAAAATGATATTGAGAAGAAAAAAGTTATATACAAAGATAGTTGTGATAAAAGACTCTAAAACACATTTAATTTCATTCCCTTTAATAAATGGGGAATGTGGTTTTATTCCTTCTGTTGTCTGCTTCTAAAGTATAGATATAAACTGTGTCTATATGCAGATGCAGATAAGAAACCTGGGAAAGCACAAGAAATCCAAGTAGGCTGGGAAAAGTGGGCATTGAGCCAAGAGCAGAAAATAGAGCCCACCCTGACGGCAGAGATGACCGAAGACCCCTGAGGACCCCCGAGCGTGACCCCAGAGAGCTGCCCCACAGCCCCAGCCTGCCTTTCGAGGATGAACCTTCTCCGGGGCGGCACTGCCCGTGCGGGAGGTGAAGAATGCCCATGTTTCCAGCACCAGACACAGCTCCGCTGACATCTCAGGGCAGCAGGACCACGCGTGACGCAACTCCAGGCAGGGGAGACTCAAATCTGCAAGGCGAGATGCCAGGCAGGGCCAGCATCTCCATCAGGCACATGAGGGCCTACGATACTTTTAGGAGCACACGAAAATGTTTTAATCTCTCTTAAAAATCAGAAGAAAAAAATGTACTGAAAGAAAATGTTTTAACATGCACAACTGATATACCCACCTTTATACAAATGCAGTAAAAAAACTTAAATGCTTAGATTTTTTAATGGAAAAGAAGATCTCACAAAGGCAATGGAAGTCATGATGTGGCCTGAGCCCAGCTTGCAAAAAACTAAAACCGTTGTGAACAGCGTTCATTCAAACGCAAGAATGCTAACGTTGCACGTGTAGCACAACCGTAAGAGGCGGAGTTCGATGCCCAGTGACTTGATGCAAGATGCCGAGGAGGAATCACCAGGGAGTAGCACCGTCCCTGTGACACCCACACCCACCTCAAGACTGACTACTGGCTTTCTGCTTTTTTCTTTAAAGCAGGGAAAGACGTAGAAATGACCACAAAATAAAATTATAGTAATGATTCTAGGAGAGTATGGAAAATGTAGAATAAGGAAGAAATGGTTAATGCTGTAGAACAGGTTCAAAGTGGAGGTTTGGGAAAAGGAGGTGATAATCTTAACTGTTGGCTTGTGTCTCTTGTGTAAAGTGTTTGTTCCAAAGAATCGGCCATGCTAAACCTATAAGTGCAGTATTAACTATTTAAGGAAATTTAATCTAATTAGAATCTATCTTTAAGTGTCCAAGAAAAGGCCATTTCAAAGGTGAATCTGGTCATCTGAACATTGAGCGAAGCCCTCGTTTTTGGGAGTCAGCCTCCACGTTGAAGTCCCTTTCACTGTAACACCAATAATCAGGGTTCACGAGGCTCCTCTCCATGTTCTCACCTCTTTGTGTACCCCACAGCCTCTGAAGCTCCACTCTCCTCTCTAGATGCTGGGGAGCGAAGGTGAAGGTGACTGAGCTCCATCCTCAACACGCTGTCGAGGTTGGGACGGGCAGGTCCCCAGGTCATTGGGAAACAGTGTGAGGAGGACCTGAGGGGTGCGGGGATCAGGGAGCCCTTGGGGGCCTTGGCCTGGGGGTGGGGTGTGTGAGCCCAGGAAGGTTTGCAGAAGGAACTATGAGTCAGAGGAAGCCAGGCTGACCTAAAGGAGGGTCTTCTGCATGATGTGGGCCTTGGGAGTCAGGAGAGAAGAGGCGGGAGGGGCAGACTGAGCCTGATGCCCATGAAACTTGGGGGCCGTGCTGTGAGAGGGACCTGTGCTCCTTAGGAACATGTGGAGCCATGCAGGACTCCACTCGGGAGAGGGAGGAGGGCTCAATCCGAGGCGCCTTTCAGGAGCAGCACCCGGTGGAACGGATGGGACCACTCTGTGGCTGGTCCCTTCTCCTCCATCCCCACAGCATCCCTGAGCCGTGCAGGGAATGAAACATCACTTCCAGAAAAGGAAGTGGCGGTCAGCAGAGAGTTTCTTCCAAGGTGACAGTAGACAGTGGCGCAGATGGGCGGTGACTCACCGCACCTTCCAGCCCGTTATACTCGGTCGTTGTTTCGTGATTGTCTTCATGCTGCCTTTTCGACCAAGAAAATGTGCTTGTGTACAATTTGCATATAAATGTGCCTGCAAATAGGTTGATAGAGACCCCCTTCCTCAAAATTAATGTAATAAATCTAATCAGATTGTACATCTAATGCGAAGCCTTCAGGAGATTGTTAACAACGAAAAGTAAACTCTGGCTTTTTGTAAATCAGTAGGAAATGTTGTTTTAATGAGCTTGTACTGACTTCCAATACTGCAGAATGTATATTCCACGAAGGGCTTCCAGCTGAATGCGCACACGGAATTCATCTTATTTGGATGACAGGCTTGACATCCATCACTATTGGAGCGTGCACTGCAGATTATATTGAATGGAAACTTCCCGGCAGGCAGGTGATCTGATGCCTGAGCGTGGCTCCCTGATCAAATTGCACGTTCGTTTCTTCCCCGATCTCCCACGAATTATGAGAAGTGCATTTGTTCAGTACAGGGGTGTAGCATTCTGTTTGCTTCAGTGATGATTCTCAGCACAAGCTGATTCAAAATAATCAAAGCAATAGGCAGGTCCATTTTTTCACCCAAACCCGAAGTGGCTTTTTAATAATGGATTTGTTTTGCCAGTTATGCCTGACAAACTGCCTTGTATTGGTTTAGCATTGATCTGAAGGGAAAAGGCCTCCATCCACTGTCATCATAGTAGAATTCCTTTTTTTCCTTCACAGCCAAGATAGCTCATTGTTCTCGAGTTACTTTAAATCGCATTACCAAAACCTTGCGGACTACAGTGACGCATGCACAGTATCATTTAAGGTGAAAGCCATCCCTGGCACTAAAGTCGTTCTTTTGTGAGCCTCCTGTTTTCTGAGGGATGCTGCTATAACCATGTTTCCTAAATACAGGAGAGAATGCCTTTTTCCTTGCAGTTTCTAGATGGCTTGGGTAGTCCTAAAGTTTTGGTGGCTCTCTAAGTTCGTTTGGGCATTTGGGCAGCTAACCTATTATGAGTTTTTGTCTGTTTTAGGAAGAAACTGTGGTCGGCATTTCCCATGTGATGCTGCGTGCTGAGCGCGAATCTCCTTCATGTCCAGGACCAACTTTCCAGCTTCATCTTTGGTCTTAACCCTCCCGGACGCGTACTTGGTTTCCTGACAGTCGCTGCAATACAGCCTTGTTGGAGCCATCCGGGTACTCCCTCCGCTCGAACTGGGCCGTGTGGATTTCTTTCTGCCCATTGCTGAGCACGATGGTTTTGTCTCCATTCCTGGGAGAGGAGAACCACGTGGTCAGGCGGCCCGTGCCAGGGCCAGTGCTGCCAGTGTGGAGGCCAGTGGGGGGGTGAGGGAGCACAGGGTGATGCCTCCACCCGGGTCTGGAGCCCTCCTTCCAAATCTCGGTAGGTGAAGGTGCAGAAGGCCACAGACAGGGGCAGGAAAGGTGCCGGGTGGGCTCAGGGCATTGGTGGAAGCTGGGTGTGGATGAGAGAGGGCAGGTGGGGAGGGCCAGGAGGCAGGGCATGAAGTCAGCCACCTGCAGGCTGAAGGCTGTGCTGACAGCTGGATCTGATGGTGGGAGGGATGGCAGGGTTGACACAGGGACTGATAGGGACACACATAGAATCATATCAGAACAGTGGCCCCGGACGTGACAGGGAAGATTCTGACTGCTGTGAGGAAGCTGGGGGAGTCTAAGGTAATTGGCCAGGAGAGAAAGGGGAGAGCTGGGGCCACAGAACTGGGAGAGGGGCAGAGGTGGGGCAGTGAGGAGACACAGCCACAGAGCTCGTGGTGACTTGGGTATTGGGAAAGAAAGGGAAGACCTAGAACAGCTTCCCACGCTCTCCCTCAGGCGGCTGCGTGGATCTTGACTCTCTGCACAAACCAGCATTGAAATAGCAGCTCTGATGAGTGCTTGCTTGGTGTGCCTTAAACACTGGTGTGCACGTGCTCTGCAATTGACTCGGGCTTCTAGACCGCGTGGTCTGAGGTGGGGACACACTGAAGACTGGAGTGATTTGTTTTTTTTGAGATGGAGCCTCACTCTGTCACCAGGCTGGAGTGCAGTGGCGTGATCTTGGCTCACTGCAACCTCTGTCTCCCTGGTTCCAGTGATTCTTCTGCCTCAGCCTCTGGAGTAGCTGGGACTACAAGCAGGTGCCACCAGGCCCAGCTAATTTTTGTATTTTTAGTAGAGATGGGCTTTTACCATGTTGGCCAGGATGGTCTCAATCTCTTGGCCTTGTGATCTGCTTGCCTCGGCGTCCCAAAGTGCTGGGATTACAGGCATGCCCCACCGCACCTGCCGACTGTAGGGGTTTTTATGGTTATAATGCAAACACGCTAATGTCGGGAAGTAAAGGCCTAAAAGTCAATTCGAATCCCACAGTCTCCAATAAGGGATTCAAATCAAGGCCGTAAGACAAAACTTCTAGAGTCGATGACATTATTTTCTACTATTTATACAAGGACTTAAATGCTTACAAAATTTTAAATTAATTTAAAGAAATTATTAAGTACAAAAACCAAAAATTGGGGATGTTTTGGATTCCCATCGTCTGACATTACCAACCTTTCTCTTACGATTGTCCCGTCAGGAAACAAGGTCTCTTCCCGTCCATCCTGGAAGCGTTCCACTGTCCCATCGGGAAACACAATTTCTCTGGAGCCGACAGGGTAGAATTTTTCTGTAAAATGCATTTTTAAGTGTATGTTACATTGAATCTGTTTAGAAACATGTTATATCTAAATAATCTATAAAATATTAATGAGATTAAATAATCTATAAAATATTCATGAGATTTATAGAGACAGAGTATTTTCTAATCATCTGGCTTTATAACTAGCATTGCAAGGTATAATATAAAATGCCCAGTGGTTTGAATTTTACATAAATGATGAATAATTTTTAACAGTAGTGTATTTCAAATATTGCATGAAACATACTCTTATACCAAAAATTACTTGCTATTTATCTGATATTCAAATTCAATGAAATACTTGAATCTTTATTTGTTAATCTGGCAACCGTATTTATAATAAAGGTTTAGGGACTTAAATACTATATGAAAATACTCAAGAAGAAAAACTGCATGAACACCTGAGAGCACATTTGCTGTGTTTCACTCTTTCAACTAGGACATAAACAACATGCATACGTATCTTTGCAAATTTGGTAAATTTCTATGTCTAAACCAGGACACGTGTGTCACTTAGCTGCTTAAACATATTTTGTAGTGATCCGCTCTGCTATGGGCTGAATGCCGTGCCCTCCCCAAATTCCTATGTTGAAACCTAATCCCCAAAGCAATAGTTTTGGGAGATGACGGCTTTTTTGGGTGACGGGGTCATAGGGATGGAGCCCCATGGATGAGATCAGTGCCTTTACCACAGGGACCCCAGAGAGCTGTCTCGCCCCTTCCACCATGTGAGGCTGCAATGAGAAGACGCTGTCTTCGAACCAGGCAGCAGCCGTCACCAGACAGGGAAGCTGCCGGCCCTTCATTATAGACTTTCAGCCTCCAGCACCGCTGTGGACAGGCCAGCCTGTCTATGCTATTTTGCTGCGGCAACCTGAACAGGATGAGGCACACTCCATAAAGAACTGATATTCAGCATGAGTTTTTGTACTGGCTCTGTCATTTTTTATTTAAACTTGAACATCTTGCTCTAGGCAGAATGACCTTGGTCTCATGAAGACACAAAACGTAGATTCTCCCAACTTTGCTCAAGTGATCTTCCTGGCTGAAATTTCCCTCTCCCTCCCATATACTCTCTGACTCTCTGAGTCCTTTGTTTGAGGTCAAAGGTCCAGCATTAACCCCACAGTCGGTGCCCTCTGCTTCTGAATGCTTTTGACTCTTGCTACGGTAAACATTCAGTTTTACATTTTCATATCGATTTGCAGTTTTCAGCTGGATAATGAATTGTAGTAAAGAGCCATAATTCACCCTCCACCGCATCCTCCAGGGATGAATAACAGTGATATTCACCTTCACAGGAGACAGAACCCTTGGACGCTGAGGAAGTCACTGCGGGGACTGCTGAAAAGCTGCTGCACTGCGTCTAATTCATTGTGGGGTCAGGGATGTGATTACAGCACCTGCATGTGGTCTACATTCACAGCTGACTGCATGTGTTTGCAACAGAAGGAAAAGCTGCCGAAGTAAACTGAATTGATTTGTTTCCATTTGTTCTTCTTTTTATTGAGATGGAATCTCCCTGTCTCCCAGGCTGGAGTGCAGCGGCACGATCTTGGCTCACTGCCACCGCTGCCTCCTGGGTTCAAGTGGTTCTCCTGCCTCAGCCTCCCATGTACATGAGACTATAGGCATGTACCACCATGCCCAGCTAATTTTTGTATTTTTAGTAGAGACAGAGTTTCACCATGTTGCCCAGGCTGGTCTCAAACTCCTGTCCTCAAGTGATCTGCCTGCCTTGGCCTCCCAAAGTGCTTGCATCACGTGGGAGCCCCCATACCCAGCCTCCATTTGTTCTTTTAATATCTTCACTTATTTTTTATTTGTATTGTCAACGGTTAGCAGTTCCTGCAGATAAGGGACAGTGTGTATATATGTGTGTGTGTCTCTCTTTGCATATTTGGGACAAGGCTTTGCAGTGTCACCCAGGCTGGATGGCAGTGATGTGAGCATGGCTCACTGTAGCCTCAAACCCAGGGCTCAAGTGATCTTCCTGCCTCAGCCTCCTGAGCAGCGCCACAAGCACATGCCACCACGCCTGGCTAATTATTTTATTTTTTGTAGGAACAGGGTCTTGTTATGTTTCCCAGGCTGGTCTCTAACTCCTGGCCTCAAGAGACTCTCCCGCTGTGGCCTCCCAAAGCACCAGAATAACTAGTGTGAGCCACCATGCCCAGCCCACAAAATACATTTAAGAAAAATGAACACGGTGAAAAATCTGACAACTGAGGAAAAATTCTACCCCTTAAAGTAATTCTTAGCACAAAATTGTAGAAGATGGTTTTCCTGTTGTATACGAATGGAAAATTCTGGAGAAATTGGGAACTCCTTTTTGGGTCAACAGCTGAGAGCTACTGAGTTCACTCACTGCCCGGTACATATCAGCGCACGACTCCTGGCTGATTTGTCTGAATTTATAAGAACCATGCATGTGACACACAACTGCATCTGTAAATGGAAGGAGTGGAAACAATGGGGCTTCTGTGATTCTTTTCCTGAAATACCAGCCATAGGCAGAGGTGTTGAACGTATGATAAATATACCCAAGAACAGCAACAGAACTTAGAATTCCTGCTGGAAGATTAACTGATCGGAGACGTTCTACATGGACCAGCTGAGAGTCAAAGCGTTAGGCCTTTTAAGGAGAAATAAAATGCAGAAATACTTTCTTTTTCAAAAGACTGGCGTTAACAATCAATCACGCAGCATGGCCTTTGCAAACCAGCAAGCGTAATTTTTCTTTGTCGAATGTTTGCTGGAGGTCACTCAAGAGAATGATTGCTCTTGTGTCCACTTTGGCGCTACACGCCCAGTCAGAGCCTAAATGACAGTCTGTGAATGCAAAAATCCTAACAAGACACATGGCTGCACTGGATGAAACATTAGGACAAAAAGAAGAAGGGTTGAGAGCCAGGAACTCGTAGGACAGCCTGAGTCAAAGCAGGTTCGAGGCCTCTCTGGAGATCCGCCCTGTCACGGGGGAGTAGATGCCCCACAGCGGCCTTGATTCTGCTGTGGCAATGGGGCAGATAGGATATCCCACCCACGCATCCACTACAAATACCGAGGAATGCTCAAAAAAGTCACAAAAACCCTGTGAAATGAACAGCGAAGCTCAGTGAAGGGCCACAAATCCCAGAGGGTGCTGGAGCGCAGAGCCAGACCGACTTCGGCTGCCCTGGGGTCCTCTGCAGTCTCCGGAAGGCTCAGCCCTTGGTCACTTTGCTGGGACAGGACAAAGGGCTTTGTCTGGGAATTGGAACTGAGTCCATGCTTAAAGAGCACACGCTCAGAAGGTTAGAGGTCCAAGGAAAGAGGGAACTGGAAAATATCTCCCTGCCGGCAAATGGAGAGCACCAGGGAGCACAGCTTTCTTTCTCCCTCAGAGCTCTTTCCACAGGATGTCTCACTACAGAGTGACCCTCATTTACCCTTAGGAATTACAGTTCTGCTACCTGTATCTGGGACACCTTAAACTAAGAAGCTATCATGAAGTGATCCCAGGCTGGTGGTGGCCTGGCACACCTGGCAGAAGCAAATGCAAAGCTTTCTGTATAGACTCTCCCAGACCGGGCCCCATAGGATTGTCACCTAACACATGCCACCAGCACATATTAGAAATAGGCGAGGGAGCTCAACACCATGGGGAAGCACCAGCAGAGACGAGCAGCAGCAGCCAGCACCACGTGGAGCCCCCACACAGCAGGCACGGTGCTGCCAGACACAGATGTCAAGGCAAATGTTTGTAGAATATATGCTAAAGATTAAAGGAGGAAATTAAAACTAGAGAGAAAAAAATTCTATGTGAATTTGAAAAAGAACAAATGAAATGAATATAATCTTCAAAATCGAGGCCAAGTGATGTATTACATAGGACGTAATATTCCGCTGAAGAGATAACTCAGGAACCAGATGAAGAATTGACCCAGATGGTAACAAGAAAGCATAACATGTGAAGAGGGAAGGAGGCTAGAATGAGGTGGTGTCATGCAGCTATAATTGGAGGTCCAGGAAGAGAAAGAATGGAGCAAAGGTAAGATTGGTAAAGGCAATCGTGAAATTCCCTGAACTTGATATGGTTGTCAGATAAAATACAGGACACCTAGTGAAATCTGAATTTTCACATAAACTACAAATAACTTATTAGTGTAATTATGTCCCACATATTACATGGAATATACTCATAACAAAAAAATTATTTGTTCTTTGCCTGAAATTCAAATTCAGCTGGGCATCCTCCATTTTTATCTGCTAAGTCTGGCAACCCTAGCTTATGAAAGACACAGTGATTATATTTAAGGTGCACAACAAATCCCCAATACAATGAACAAAATTAAATCCATAGCTAGACATATCATAATGTAACTGGAGACAGAACAGTTCTTAAAAGCAGAGAGAGAGGGAAAAATATCACATATGAAGGAAGAAATTAGGCCACCATCGGATCCTCCAGCAGACACTGTGTGGGAGTGGAATGAAGTCCTCAACACACTGAGACAAGCCATTGTTCAAGATTCTCCAATGGCTTCTCCACAGCGGTCTACACGGCCTGGCTCCTGGCACTTGGACCGCATCTCCTCTACCCCTGCCATACCGGCCTCCTTGCTCTTCCTCAGACACACCACGCACTTTTCACAGCTCTCTCTCACTCTGGAATGTTCTTCCTGACATGCACACAGCTGCCTCTCCCACATCACTCATGGCTCCTTGAAATATCGCCCTCAGTGAGGCCAACGCCCACAGACGGGCCCCTGAGACAGCAGCCCAGCACACTCCCTCTCTGCTTTCTACACTTTTCTCTTTTGCTGTAGTTTTTCCCACAGCCTAATATTTTATGTTGATTTTTGTTTTTACCTGATTATTGTATGCTTCCCTCCAATAAAATGTCATGAAATAAGAACTCTTTACAGATTTGCTCACCGTGGAATCCCCAGTCGTAAAACAATGCCTGCCACACGGTGGCCAGTAGCATCTATGGGACGAGGGGTCAGAGGTGCATCAGGATGAGTGATCACTCACGAACAAGGCAAAACCAAGGACATTTTCAGATGAGCCGAAACTGAAGGGTTGACTGCCCCGTCTCTTAGTGCTCGTCGCGTAGAAGGCAATATTGTCTTCAAGAAGAAAGGCCAAGATTCGAGAAAGAAGAGTGAGCCCCAAATTCTGCGTAAATTTAAAAAGTCTAAAGTAAACACTGGCGACATAAGCAGCACAGTAATAAGCATTACTAATACTGAGGGTGAAAACAGCTTAGATAAAAATCCTGGCAGAAGCCAACACAATGGTGTGGAAGATTGGGGAGGAGAATTCCAGCTAAAAGACTCTGAGTTCCTTGTGGAGGACAGTAAGGACAGCGATACATTTCCAAGTTGTGAAGTGAAACCTCAGGTTAAAAGGAAAGTTATTTGCAGATTATATATGTGTATATTTAATGTGTGTTTCTTAGAAGAACACATTGAAATGTAAATATTTAGAATCAGCAAAAGAGAAAGAATAGAAACAGATATACTGGGCATATATTAACTAAAAGAAAGCTGCTGTACCTATTAGATTTAATGGATTTAAAGCAGAAAGCATTAAGGGTATCAAAATAAGCATCACTGATTAAGGATTTTAAAAAAGAAACCATTTCATCAGAAAAATTACAAATAAATATTAGAAAATGTATAATCAAACTGGGATAGTTTAAACACAGTTCTCTCATTATCTAGTGCAGTGGTCCCCAATCTTTTTGGCACGAGGGACCAGTTTCGTGGAAGACAGTTTTTCCAGGGACTGGCACGGGGGTTGGGGCGGGGTTGGAGAATTCGAGTGCACTGCATTTATTGTGCATTTTATCTCTTATTATTACATTGCAATGAAATAATTATACGACTCACCATAATGCAGCGTCAGTGTGAGCCCTGAGCTTGTCTTCCTGCAACTAGAGGGTCCCATTTGGTGTGATGGGAGACAGTGACGGATCATGAGGCATCAGATTCTCACGAGGAGCCCGCAACCCAGATCCCTCGCACGTGCGGTTCATGACAGGATTCCTGCTCCCAGGAGAACCTAATGCTGCCGCTGATCTGACAGGAGGCAGGGCTCAGGCGGTCATGGAGTGACAGGGAGTGGCTGTCAGTTCAGAGAAAGCTTCCCTGCTCACCTCCTGCTGTGGGGCCCAGGCCCTAAAAGGCCCGAAGCCTGGGGACCCCTGATCTAATGGATCAGCCTGATTTTTAAATTTAGCAAAGATGTAGAATATATGAAAACAATTTTGAAAAAAAAATTCCAATTAAAGGCATTAGTACATTCATGCACCTCACATAGAATTCCCAAGCACATACAGAACATTTGAGGAAAATAATGCTGATTTACGAGGCCACGAAGCAAGCCTGGTTTAACAGACTTCAAGGAAAGGTAGTAATACAGGCTACAGCCTCTGACACATGCAACCAACTTAAAAATGAATAGCTATAAGAAAACGAAAAACTGTCATACAATTGGAAATTTTCCAGCACTTTTTAAAAACAACTCATGGTAAAAAAGAGAATTAGGGTGAAAATAAGAAATAGTTAATGCTTAATTATAATAAAACTAAATTTTATCAAAACTGGAGGGATATAACCAAAGAGAATTTACAGCCTTTATGTTTACATTCACTGTTAAAGGCTGCAAATTAAACAATACTTTTCTGTACCTCATGAACGTTTTAAAAAAAGAGTCAAACTTAGGAAATCATAAACGTAACAATTTAAATGTATGAAAGAAAAAAATAAAGCTACAATAGAAATTGTCCACAAAGTCAAAAGCTAGTAATTTGAAAAGAAATGCAAAGACCTGGCCAGGTGCAGTGGCTCACGCCTGTAATCCCAGCACTTTGGGAGGCCGAGGCGGGTGGATCACGAGGTCAAGAGATCGAGACCATCCTGGTCAACATGGTGAAACCCCGTCTCTACTAAAAATACAAAAAATTAGCTGGGCATGGTGGCACGTGCCTGTAATCCCAGCTACTCAGGAGGCAGAGGCAGCAGAATGGCCTGAACCCAGGAGGCAGAGGTTGCGGTGAGCCGAGATCGCACTACTGCACTCCAGCCTGGGTAACAAGAGCGAAACTTCGTCTCAAAAAAAAAAAAAGAAAGAAAGAAATGCAAAGACCTTTGTAAAACTTGGTTACAAAAATATTTGGAAGAAAAAAGGAGACATTACTAGAGATGAAGCGGAGATTGAGAACTTCCTGAGACAGTTCTGGGGAAGAGGCTCTGGAGAGCACGGGGCCTCTGGGACCCTGTGGCAGGAGCACTTATGTCCAAATACTTGACCTTGGACAGCCCTGCCCCTTGCTGTGCTTGGGCGTCCTCTTCTCCGAGTTGGGGATGAGGATAGGACCTGCTTCATCGGATTCTTTGAAGATTAAATGTGCATATGTGAAGCATGTAAAAGTGCCTAGCATGTGAGTAGCACTGTGTAACTCATAGCTGTCATTATTACCAGTGATACAATTTCCATCAGCTGGAAGCTTTAAAGGACTCTCCCTCTCCATAGCAGCTGGACTTGGGGTATGAGGCACAGGCAGAAAATGGGGTTCAAAAGAAATAGGAAAGAGATCAAAGGGCCTTTTTGCTAAAAAAAAAATAAATAAATAAAGGGAAAACACAAATGAACGCTGAGTGTGGAGAGGCTGGGGAGGGTGGGGACTGGGGCAGATGGAAGCTGTGGTTACGCAATGAGACTGTGCAGAGACTGAGCAAATAGACGTGAGAAGACACTGGACTGGATGCCAGGAGACAAGCACGGAGGTGCAGAGGAACGGTGACGTTATCAGACAATGGAGACGAATTCTCTAATTTCGATGAAAAAGTATGAATTCATAGATCTAAGACGTACAGCATATTCTGAGCAGAATACAGAAGAAATTCCAGGCACATGTGTGTGTTGAATTGTGTCCCTGCAGAATTCATGTGTTGCAGTTCCAACCCCCAGTACCTCTGGACATGATCACATTTGGGGACCCAGTCCGTGCAGATGCCGTTAGTGAAGATGCGCTCACGCTGCAGTGCGATGGCCCCTCATCCAGCGCCACAGACGCATGAGGGGAAAGGGGCATTGACACACGCAGCTTCCCTGTAAGGCGACCCGAGAGTATAAATCATTTATATTCACATGTACATGTACACACACACATGCCATATGTGGGGGAGACAGAGCCAGACAAAGAAATGTGGCCAAAGGTTACAAATTGGTGAATCCGGGTAAAGGGCACATCCGAGTTTCTTTCTTGCAATGTTTCTGTAAGTTTGAAATTACATTTAAATAAACAGGATTTTTTTTAAAAAATTAATTTAGGACAAACAAAATATAAAGGAGTTGAACAACACA
>NW_022437829.1:13355-24122 GCF_009761245.1 Sapajus apella | reverse complement strand
CCAGCACTTTGGGAGGCCAAGGTGGGTGGATCACGAGGTCAGGAGTTCGAGGCCAGTCTGGCCAACATGGTGAAACCCTGTCTCTACTAAAAATACAAAAAATTAGCCAGATGTGTTCGCAGGCACCTGTAATCCCAACAACTTGGGAGGCTGAGGCAGCAGAATTGCTTCAACCCAAGAGGCAGAGGCTGCAGTGAGCCAAGACCACACCACTGCACTTTAACCTGGGCAAGAGAGCAAGGCTTTGTCTTAAAAAAAAATCAAATCAAAATTAATTAAAAACTTACATGTAAAAAATCTACAGGCCAGGCATGGTGGCTCATACCTGTTATACCAGCCCAGGCAAGAGTGAGACAGGAGAATTGCTTGAACCCAGGTGGGTGGAGGTGGCAGTGAGCTGAGATCCAGCCACTGCACTCCAGTCTGGGCAACAGAGCGAGACTTCATCTGAAAAAAAAAAAAGGAAACTGCTAAACAACTAGAAGAAAACATTGGGGAAATGCTTTAGAACACTGGTCTAGGCAAAGATTTGTTTAGTAAGATCTCAAAATCACAGGCAACCAAAGCAAAAAATTGATAAATAGGGTTACATCAAGAACTTCTGCACAGAAATTTTTTTTAAAAAAATTAAAATTAAAAATAAGGCAGACCAGGTGTGGTAGCTCATGCCTATAATCCCAGCACTTTGGGAGGTCAAGGTGGGCAGATCACTTGAGGTCAAGAGTTCTAGACAAGTCTGGTCAACATAGTGAAACCCTGTCTCTACTAAAATACAAATAATAAGCCAGGGATGGTGGCGGGTTCCTGTAATCCCCAGCTACTAGAGAGGATGAAGCAGGAGAATCACTTGAACCTGGGAGACAAAGGTTGCAGTGAGCCTAGATCGTGCCACTGCACTCCAGCCTGGATGACAGAATGAGGGTCCGTCTAAAATTAATAAATAAATAAACAAACAAGCAAATAGACAAACAAAGAGACAACCCACAGAATGAGAGAAGATGTTTCTAAACTATTCATCCAGCAAGGCATTAATAACCAGAATACATAAGAATCCAAAACCAAAAATCCCAAATACTCCCATTAAAAAATGGGCAAAAGCCATGGCCGCCTGGACCCACAGCCTCGGTGCACAGGCCAGCAGCGCCATGCTGCACCCAGCCCAGACCACAGGGGATGCGGCCGCACCCAGTCCAGACCACAGGGATTCGGCCTCACCCAGCCCGACCAGCCGCCTGGACCCCCAGGACTCCGAGCACTTGCGGCTCGAGTCCAACTTGTGACCCTCGCCAACCACTCTTCGGGCCCAGGTGGGCTGGGGGCAGGGCTGTCATCTAGACCAAAGCCATGCCATTGTTCTGCTCCGGCCACCAGCCCACCCAGGAGCCATAGAGGAGAGGTAGGTAAACTTAGTCAGACTGAGCAACCTGACCAGCACGGCAGCCCCTCTGAGCCCCCGGCCATCCCCCTCCGAGACCACCCCAGCCACCCCTGACTCCGGCGGCGGCCTCGAGTGGGAGGGGCTCCCTTCACCCCAATTCCTTAATTCCCCCAGCTGTAAAATAGGAACGGGGCGGCCCAGGAGCCAGGAGGAGCCGACCGCCCCCCGCCTTCCAGGTGGCCTGCGATCCGATGACGATGGTTTTATAAGTGCAATACTTGGGCCTACTGGCTTCCCACTGTCCCCATCGCGCTCAGGCAATAACGGGCTCAGCCCCAGTCCATGCGTCCCATGGTGACCTCCGGGAGCAGCACCCAGGCTCCCTCCAGCACCAGCACCCAAGGGCGGGCAGTCTTGGCTATGCAGGGTGCAGGGGCGAGGCTGGGGTCCTGCTGCAGTGATGAATGGACTGACCAGCTGAGGCAGCAGTGCCCCACTGTGTCGCCCACGCCCCACAAACCCCCACACCCCCATTCTGCGCAATAAATGACAGCATTGGAAAAAAAATGTTTCCTATGATCCATGTTAGAGGAATTAAAAAAAAAAAAGGACAATAGATCTCAATAGATATTTTCCAAGAGATGACATACAAATGGCCAACAGGTAAAAGCAAACACGTTTAATATCACTAATCATCACTGAAATTCACAACAAAACCACAATAAAATATCACCTAACCTCAACTAACATGTCAATCATCAAAAAGTCAGAAAACAACAAATGCTGACAGGGACACAGAAAAACAGGAGCACTCAAACACCCTTGATGAGAATGTAAAATAGTCTATCCACTGTGGAAAACTGCATTGAGGTTCCTCAAGAAACTGAAAATAGAACCACCATGTGATTCAGCAATCACACTCCTGGGTACACACCCATGAGAAAGAAACTCAGTGTATCAAACACACAGCTGCACTCCCATGTTTATTGCAGCACTATTCACAGCAGCCGAAACATGAAATCAACCTAATTATCCATCAACGGATGAATGCACAAGAAAGTGTGGTACATACACACAAAAAGAAAGGATTTGTGAATATACTAAAAGCCATTGAATTGGATGCCTTAAATGGGGAAGTTGTATGCTATGTAAACTCTATTTCAATAAAGTTGTTTTTAAAAACGTAAGGGGCCGGGTGTGATGGCTCATACCTGTAATCAAAGCACTTTGGGAGGCCGACATGGGCCTCCCAATCACAAGGTCAAGAGATTGAGACCATCCTGGCCAACATGGTGAAACCCCATCTCTACTAAAAACACAAAAAATTAGCCGGGTAGGTAACATGTGCCTGTAATCCCAGCTACTCAGGAGGCTGAGGCAGAACTGTTTGAACCCAGGAGGCAGAGGTTGCTGTGAGCCGAGATCTGGTCACTGCACTTCAGCCTGGCAACAAAGGGAGACTCTGTCTCAAAACAAAAGAGTTCCTTACATTTTTTTTTTTTACACCCCCGCAACCCGAAATGAAGTCTTGCTCTGTCTCCCAGGCTGGAGTGCAGTAGCACGATCTGGGCTCCCTGTAAACTCTGCCTCCCAGGTACAAACAATTCTCCTGCCTCAGCCTCTGGAGTAGCTGAGATTACAGGCATGCATCACCACTCCTGGCTAACTTTTTTGTATTTTTAGTAGAGGCATGGTTTCACCATGTTAACCAGGCTAGTCTCAAACTCCTGACCTCTAATGATCCACCTCCCAAAGTACTAGAATTACAGGTGTGAGCCACCATGCCTGGCCTGCATTTTTCTTTATACAAGTCATTTCATAAAGAAAATCTGAAAAAGATGACTAAGTTGATTTTTTTTTAAAAAAAAGGACCACTATTCACTGAAAAAGCAGTATGAGCCGCGTGCAGTGGTTCACGTCTTTAATCTCAGCATGAGATTTTTGGGAGTCCAGACAGGTGGATTGCTTGAGGTCAGGAATTGGAGACCAGCCTGACCAACATGGTGAAACCCTATCTCTACTAAAAATAAAAAAATTAGCCAGGCATGGTGGCAGCCACCTGTAGTCCCATCTACTGGGTAGGCCGAGGTTGCAGTGATCCAAGATTGCAGTACTGTACTCCAGCCTCGGCAACAGAGCCAGACTAGGTCTCAAAAACAAACAAACACACAAACAAACAAACAAAACGCAGTGTGATAAAACACACCAAAATGTTCACAATGCTTTGCATGGCAGAATGGTATCATGAATAACACTGACTTATAAACTCCAGCCAGATGAATGGCAGGGCAGATTTTTTCACTTTCTCACGCTGAGCTAAGTTTTACTTTCTGAACCTAATTTTCTCTATGTGATATGTCATGGGTTTAGGAAAGTAAATTAGTTCCTACTACTATTTTGATTTCTTAAGAAGTCTTTTTTTAAAAGTGAAAAACAATTTATTACAGTATAATTTTCATAGAATAGTATATACCCATTTGAAGTATACAATGAGTTTTTGTCAAATGTATATAATTGTGACATAGCACAACAGTCAAGATACAGAATGTCCACCAAAGTATTTTGGTGTCCACCTGAGTATTTCCACCCCACCTCTCATATTTCCCTTAAACCAGTGGCTTCTTGCTGGAGAAAAAAGTGGTGGTGAGCTGCCAGCACCAGTCAAGGCCCTGGAGAAGAGCTAAGGGATGAGGGAAGGTTTGGGTGGTGAGAAGTAGTGGTAAATTTGTTTTTTAAAAAAACAGTTTTTAAAAGGTAACGAGTACTTGGTAACAAGTGTAAAACATATAAAAGGGAATAGACTGAAAAGTTTCCCTCCCTCCCGTGTCTCCAAACTCCTCTTCTGAAAAAGTTAAATTTCTTGTGTGGCCTTCCAGAGACAATGCAAGTAAGCACCTTGGCGAGGTGGATAGGTATGTGCATAACCTCCCCCCAGCCCCTTTTCCAAAAAGGTAGCATTCCTTGCACAACTTGCTTTCTATGGTAAATATGTATAGGAAATCATTTCTTGTCAGAATATGAAGATGTCTCATAATGATTGCAGTCTTTATATGAATAGATCATAGTTTATTCAACTGATCCCTTAATGAATTTGCTTTTAGAACAATATTGCAGTGAATATTCCTATACAACCTTCATTGTGCACATCTGCATTTTCTCATCTGGATAGATGTTGCCAAAATACCTATGAAGAGGTTTAACAATCTGTACTTCAACTAGCAATATAAGGAAGCATCAGAAGGTCCTAGATACTAAATAAGTACACATATGGCTCTCATGTGGCCCTCAGAAGGACTGTAGGAAATAAGGTCCCTTTCTTTCCCCAATCTTTTTCCTACCACATTGTAAGCAGAAATTCTTGGAAAGTACAAAGCTTTTCAGACTCCAGGAATACTAGTGAAGTCTCTAAAATCTTGGAGTAGGAAACTATTTGGTGTCTAGTTTTCTTCCTTACCCCTCTTTTTCAGGAATCTTCTATATATATATATATTTAGACATTTTTCCTACATTTCTTACTTTTTCCTATATTTCATAATTTTTTTTTTGCTAGATACACTGAGGGTTTATAAGTCCATGTCCAAGATACAGAAATTAAAGTAGAAAGAGGTAAAATGTCCTGTTCCAGGTCACATGACTAGCATGTGACAGAGCAAAGGTTAGAACTCAGATGTTACTGACTCCAAAATCTACACTCTGATTCTCAGTATCTGAAGTCATGTAAATGTGATTCCTTGTATTTCTACATTCATTTTGTGCTTTTGTATGTCATGTATATTTTTTAATTTTTTTTGATACAAAGTTTCATTCTTGCTGCCCAGGCTAGAGTGCAGTGGTGGGATCTTGGCTCACTGCAAATTTCACCTCCCAGGTTCAAGCAATTCTCCTGCCTCAGCCTCCCAAGTAGCTGGGATTACAGACACCGCTACCATGCCTGGCTAATTCTTTGTATTTTTTGGGATTACAGGCATGAGCCACCATGCCCGGACTGTAATGTATATTCTTTACTTAACTTCCCCTCACGTTCCTTTTCTATATTCTGTAAACATGGATGTTAGAACCTCAGTTGTGATAAGCATATCCCACTGTGCTTGCCTGAGACAGAATCTGGTATAACATTTCAAGCTGGACTAGCAGACATCTTGGGTAATTATGAGACTAAAATCAGAGACTCTCAAAGGGAAGATAAAATTTAGGGGAACAGAGTCATGGGCCATTTTTTAAAACTTTTTATTTGGAAAAATTCAAATTTACAGAAAAGTTGCAAGAATACTAAAGAGCACTGCTATTCCTGTGACACAGATTCACTGCGTTTTAGAATCTTGTTCCATTTTGTTTTCTTTTCTTTTCTTTTCTTTTTTTTTTTTGAGACAGAGTCTTACTCTGTCTCCCAGGCTGGAGTACAGTGGGACAATCAACCTCTGCTTCCCAGCTTCAAGCAATTCTCATGTCTCAGCTACCTGAGTAGCTGGGATTACAGGCGTGCACCACAACACCTGCTAATTTTTTGTATGTTTTGTAGAGACGGGGTTTCCCATGTTGGTCAGGCTGTCTCAAACTCCTGGCATCAAGTGATCCGCCCACCTTGGCCTCACAAAGTGCTGGGATTACAGGCATGAGTCACTGCACCGGGCCTCCATTTGCTTTCTCTCCATACATCTATATGACTACTCTTTTGTCTAAAATTTGGCACTTTTGTATTAGTCTGTTCTCACATTGCAATAGAGAACTACCTGAGACTGGGTAATTTATAAAGAAAAGAGGTTTAATTGGCTTGTGGTTCCACAGGCTGTACAGGAAGCATCGTTGGGGAGGCCTCAGGAAACAGAGGAGGCGGTGCTACACACTTCTAAACAACCAGATGTCGTAAGAACTCAGTCACCATAACAAGAACAGCAAGGGGGAAATTCACTCCCATGATCCAATCACCTTTCACCTCCAACATTGGGGATTACAGCTGGAGATTTCGGCAGGGACACAAATCCAAGGTATGTAAGTTGCATGCATCTTGCCCTTTACCCCTAAATATTTCAGTGTGTCCTGAAATATAGGATGTTCTGTTTCTTACCCCCAGTATAGTTATCAATGTTGGTAAATTGAACAGAAACATGGAATTTTATTTAATCTACTGTATTTTATTTGTGTCAGTTTAGCCAAAAATGTTCTTTATAGCATTCTTTTCTTTCAGTTCATGTTCCAGTCTAGAATCTCATACTATATTTAGTTATTACATGTCCTTAGTCTCCTTAAATCTTTAAAGTTCCACAGTATTTCTGTGCCTGTTATGACATCAGCATTTTTGAAGAATGCAATTGATAGACCATTTTTATAGTTCCTTCTGTCACCCAGAAATTCTCTCTTAGGAGCTGATCAAACTTAAACTACAAAGGATTTTTTACACATGTGAGTCTTGGGGGCTTTAGGGTCATTCAAGGCAGAATCAGGCCATAAATAGTAATGCCAGAGATGACAGGATGTGTAAAGGGACAGGGGAAAAAATCCTACAGTGAAGAAAGAGTAAAGGAGTAGAAGTCTTGAAGTGTAAGTCCTTTGGAGGTTAGAGGACTTCAGAGAATCTGACGTTGTAAAAGAAAACAGGCTTGTCACCTCTGCAAAGCCTCAGCATATGGGTGTGTAGCAGTCAGGGTTCAGCCAAAGGAGCAGAACCAGTAGAAGATAATTAGAATTCTTAGGTAAGTGAAGAAATCAAACTAAAGAAAGGATACAGAGTTTCATTTCAGCAGCTTAAAATTTTAAATCACACAGCTGATAATATTACAACTTAATTATATGCCAGACTAAGAATCAGAACTAAAGCAGATATATATATATTCTGCTTTCATCATATATATGTGATTTTTAAATATAAATATATTCATATATTTAAATGTTAATATAATAAAAATACCTAGATATAAACTTATACAAAATATATAAAAATATTTTTCAAGAAAAATTACTAATTTTTTTTTTTTGAGATGGAGTCTCACTCTGTCACCCAGGCTGGAGTGCAGTGGCACGATCTCAGCTCACTACAACCTCCACCTCTCGGGTTTAAGCAATTCTCCTGCCTCAACCTCTAGAGTAGCTGGGACTACAGGTGTGTGTCACCATGCCCAACTAATTTTTTTGTATTTTTTAGTAAAGACGGGATTTCACTATGTTGGCCAGGATGGTCTTGATCTCCTGACCTCATGATCCACATGCATTGGCCTCCCAAAGTGCTGAGATTACAGGCATGAGCCACCACACCTGGCCAAAAAATTACTAATTTTAAGAATCATTAAAATAACGTGGTGGCTCATGCCTGTAATCCCAGCACTTTGGAGGCCGAGGTGGGTGGATCACCTGACATCAGGAGTTTGAGACCAGCCTGGCCAACATGGTGAAACCCTGTCTCTACTAAAAATACAAGAACTAGCTGGGCATGGTGGCACACAACTTTAGTCCCAGCTACTAGGGAGGCTGAGGCAGGAAAATCAAATGAACCCAGGAGGCGGAGGTTGCACTGAGCCGAGATCATGCCACTGCACTCCAGCTTGGAGCAAAGAGCGAGACTCTATCTAAAAAAAGAAAAAAAAAAAAAGAATTATTTACAGACCAATCAGAATTATTTTGGTGAAAAAACTAGAAAGGGAAAAATAAGGAAACCGTTTACAGAGAAAGTATCCATAGATGTAATTCAAAACAAACCAAAAATATTGCTCTACAGAACCCTTAAGTGTTTGGATATACAAAACAAAGGCCTATTCTCCATATGAAGATGGGTTTAGGTGTTCAGATTGGGTATGGTCATGGGACAGTTGAGTTTCTCTGTATAAAAACTAAAAGAATAGGCTAGGTGCAGTGGCTCACACCTGTAATCCCAGCACTTTGGGAGGCCGAGGCAGGCAGATCACCTGAGATCAGGAGTTCAAGACCATCCTGACCAACATAGGGAAACCCCAACTCTACTAAAAATATAAAAATTAGCCAGGCATGGTGATGTGTGCCTGTAGTCCTAGCTACTCTGGAGGCTGAGGCAGGAGAATTGCTTGAACCCAGGAGGCAAAGGTTGTAGTGAGTCGAGATCACACCACTGCACTCCGGCCTGGGCAACAGAGTGAGACTCTATCTCATAAAAGTAAAAAGAACATGAAAATGAAAAAATTAATTTAAATTATTTTGGGGGGAATATCAAGACAGAGCAGCACAAACCAGCAGAGTGGAGCACTGCATAGGTAGAAAGGGGGGATTTTAGGTCCCTTAGGAGAGGTGGCCATTTTTTCAAATGCCTTCTTTCCAACACAAGATCTCAAGGCATACAAAGAAACAGGGAAATATGGCCTGATCAAAGTAACAAAATAAATCTCCAGAAACCAACTCTAAAGAAACACAGGTTTCAGACTTACTAAACAAAGACTAAAACAATGGTCTTAAATATACTCAGTAAGACATTCAATTAAAGGAATCAGGAAAATAGTACATGAACAAAATAGGATATCAGCAAAGTGGTAGAAATTATTTTTAAAAAGAACCAAACAGACAGCCTAGAGTTGAAAAATAAACTAACTGAATTGGAAAATTAACTAGCGGGGTTCAACATCAGAATCGAATGGGCACAAGAATCAGTGAACTTGAAGAAATATCATTTGAAATTATCAAATCTGAGAAGAAAAAAGAAAAAAAAATGAAGGAAAGTAAACAGAGCCTAGTAAGCATATGCAACAACATCAAATGAACCAATTTATACACTATTGGAATTCCAGAAAGAGAAGAGAGAGACAGAGAGAAACACGAAGGAAAAAAAAGAGATTTTTTTTTTTTTTTTTTAATTAAGACAGAGTCTCACTCTGTCACCCAGGATGGAGTGCAGTAGCATGATCTCGGCTCCGTGCAACCTCCACCTTCCGGGTTCAAGCAATTCTTTTGCCTCAGCCTCCTGAGTAGGTGGGACTACAGGCACATGCCACCACACCTGGCTAATTTGTGTGTGTGTGTGTGCGTGTGTGTGTGTGTGTGTATGTGTGTGTGTGTGTGTTTAGTAGAGAAGGGGTTTCACCTTGTTGACCAGGCTGGTCTTGAACTCCTGACTTCAGGTGATCCACTTGCCTAGGCTTCCCAAAGTGTGGGATTATAGGCATGAGACACCACTCCCAGCCTAAAAATACACTTTAAGTAAAAATAAAACTGTTATAAGAAACAAAGGAGAATATTATTTAATGGTGAAAGGGTCAATTCACCAAGAAGATGTAACAATTATAAACACTTATGCAATAAATATTAGAGCCTAAACATATAACACAAACATTGACGGAATTGAAGAGAGAAATAGACAACTTGAAAATAATAGTAGAAGACTTCCGTACTTCACTCTCAATAGCGGATAGAACAACTAGACGGAAGATCAACAAGGAAATACAAGAACTTGAACAACGCTATAGACCAAATGGCCCTAACAGACATAAACAACACAATCTACCCAACAATAGAATATACTGTTTTACAAGTGCATATGAAACATTCTGCAGGATAGCTCATGTGTTAGGCCACAAAACAAGTCTTAATGATTTTTAAAGGATTAAAATCATACAAAATATTGTTTTCAATCACAATGGAAAGAAACCAATAGCAAAGGTTGTGCTGAAAAATCCACAAATACATAAAAATTAAACAACACATTCCTTAATCCCAGCTACTCAGGAGGCTGAGGTAGAAGGACCACTTGAGCCCTCACATTTGAGGCTGCAGTGAGCTTTCAGCACTCCAACTTGGATGACGGAGAAAGAGCTCATCTCTAAAGACAATAAAAGAGAGAACAAAACAATATACTCTTAAATAACAATGGATCAAAAGAAAAAAAATCACAAGGAAAATTAGAAAATATCTTGAGACAAATGAAAATGAAAACACAATGTACTAAAATGCGTGGGATGCAGCAAACACAGTACTAAAAAGAAATGTATAGCTGTAATTGCTTACATAACAAATAAGAACCCAAATCAATAATGTAACTTTATACCTGAAGGAACTAGAAAAAGAACAAATGAACTGAAACCTAGCAGAGAAGAAGAAATAATAAAGATTTGAGCAGAAATCAACAAAATAGAGAATAAAAAACAATTTTTAAAATTAATAAAACAGGAGTTGGTTCTTCCACAAGATTAGCAAAACTGCCAACTGACTAAGAAAACGAGAAGACTCAAATAACTAAAATCAGAAGTTAAAGGAGACATTGCTGCTGCTTTTACAGAAATAAAAAGGATCATAAGAGAGTAACATGAATACTTACATGATGAAAAATAAGATAACTAGATGAAATTAATAAAATTCTAGAAACACGCAATTTACCAAGAGTGAATCTGGAGAAACAGAAAACTTGAACAGAAACCCTAGAACAAGATGGTTTCACT